>NC_091996.1:98573751-98705565 GCF_044704955.1 Pristiophorus japonicus
CCCCTCCCTTCTCCTCCCCTCTCCTCCCTCCCCCTCCTCCCCCTCCCCCTCCCCTCCTCCTCTTCCCCTCCTTCTTCCTCCCCCTCCCCTCTTTCCTCCTCCCCCTGCCCCTCCCCCCTCTCCTACCCCTCCCCCTCCCCCCTCCTCCCCCTCCTCCCCCCAACTCCTCCCCCTCCCCCTCCTCCTCCCCCTCCCCCTCCTCCTCCTATTCCTCCTCCTTCTTCCTCCCCCTCCCCCTCCCCCTCCCCCCCTTCCTCCTCCCACTCCCCCCTCTCCTCCCCATCCCCCTCCCCCCTCCCCTCCTCCCCTCCACCTCCTCCCCTCCACCTCCTCCCCCTCCCCTCCTCCTCCCCCTCCTCTTCCTCCTCCTCGCCTCCCCCTCCCCTCTTTCCTCCTCCCCCTCCCCCCTCCCCTTCTCCCCCTCCTCCCCTCCACCTCCTCCCCCTCCCCTCCCCCTCCTCCTCTTCCTCCTCCCCCTCCCCCCTTTCCTCCTCCCCCTCCCCCTCCCCCCTCTCCTCCCCCTCCCCTCCCCCCTCCTCCCCTCCTCCCCTCCACCTCCTCCCCCTCCCCCTCCTCCTCCCCCTCCCCTCCTCCTCCTCTTCCTCCTCCTTCTCCTCCCCCACCCCCTCCCCCTCCCCCCTTCCTCCTCCCACTACCCCCTCTCCTCCCCCTCCCCCTCCCCCCTCCCTCCTCCCCTCCACCTCCTCCCCTCCACCTCCTCCCCCTCCCCTCCTCCTCCCCCTCCTCCTCCTCTTCCTCCTCCTCGCCTCCCCCTCCCCTTCCTCCTCCCCTCCCTCCCCCTCCCCTTCTCCTCCCCCTCCCCCTCCCCTTCCCCCCTCTCCTCCCCTCCCCCTCTCCTCCCCCTCCCCCTCCCCTCCTCCCCCCCTCCTCCTCCTCCTCCTCACCCTCCTCCTCCTCCCTCTCCCCTCTCCCTCCCCCCCCCCCCCTCTCCTCCCCCTCCCCTCCCCCTCCCCCTCTCCTCCCCCTCCCCCTCCCCCTCCCCCCTCTCCTCCCCCTCCCCCTCCTCCTCCTCCTCACCCTCACCCTCCTCCTCCTCACCCTCCTCCTCCTCACCCTCCTCCTCCTCCTCACCCTCCTCCTCCTCCTTCTTCCTCCTCCTCCCCCTCCCCCTCCCCCCTCTCCTCCCCCTCCCCCTACCCTCTCCCCCTCCCCCTCCCCCCTCCTCCTCCTCCTCACCCTCCTCCTCCTCCCCCTCCTCCTCCTCCTCCCTTCCCCCTCCTCCCCCTCCTCCTCCTCCCCCTCCTCCTCCCCCCTCCTCTTCATCCTCCTTCCCCACCTCCACATCCTCCCCCTCCCCCTCCTCCTCCCTCCTCCCCTTCCTCCTCCTCCCCCCTCCCCCTCCTCCTCCTTCCCCCACCTCCCCCTCCTCCCCCACTCCTCCTAATTATTCTCTCCTCCCAATGGCCGGGCAGGCTGAATTTCTTGGGTGTCTGAAATGAGCAAGGCACCGGGGCGCTTGTGGTGACTGCAGGGCGGGAAAGCTAAACACGGGCATGCCAGCAAGAGGAAAACGGATGAGAATACCCGCATCTTGTATCCTTTCCACCCCCACCGCTGTCCAAGGGCTCAGCCGTGCCCCGGCCAGGAATGGCCTGCACCCGTCTCCTCCAAGGGGTGAGGTGTGGCTAGGAATGGGAGATGTGCCACGTGATTGGTGCAGGTTGCTGGTAGGAGATGGCTTTCGAAGATGCAGTCACTGACCTTGACCAGTGGTCTGATTTTCATGAAGCTTTTTTGGACACTGAAGCCAGGTGGTGGGGGCAACAGTTGCTGCCCAAGTTGACCGTGATGATGTACTCCCACATCGTTCTTTCTGGAGGGCCTCTTGGCCCCTGTGGGTAGAAGGCCTGTCTTGCAGTGTTGACCCCATACACAAAGTGGCGTGCAGCGTGCGAGACCCTGGATGCCCCCCTTTCACATTTGGGACTTCTTTTTAATATTAATCTTCTTGAAAAGGCTGAAAGGGCGTAAACCTGCATTTTGCCACTGGATTTTTAACTAGTATTACTTCAGAACGCATGGCCCCTTTAATGCACAGGACTATTCATTGCGCACACTTTCTTGCGAGCTCCACAGCCTTGCTTCCAGAGGCTGTGCAAAACCTTGAGTGCCGCAACCAGCCAGAAAAAGCTGAGAAAAATATAACTGGCGCATCAAGCCTCTGTTACGTTATGTTTTAACGTCTACACATTTATCATCCTCCTCCATTTCCCCCGTGCATGCACCAGGCTCACAATCTCCTCGGAAAATGAGCAAAGAAGGACCTTAATCCGATAGAGGAAATCACTTGGCAAATTTCTGACGCCTAAAGGCAATCACACAAGCTCCAGGAGACCAAGTCTGACCAATTGGTCGAATTATCCACCAAGGTTTTATATCCAGACATTTTGGCCTATTTAAGGACATTGTCCAGCTGCTTTTCCAATGCTGCCAATCCGCACTAACCCACCCGTCCTCGAGGACAATGACTCTGCAATAAGACATATGGCTGATAACTAACCTAGTTCTATGCTTACATAACTTATAATTTGTTCCCTGGTCCTCCCTAACTAATAATTCCAAATAGCCAGGGTGTATTTGATGGGACAGTGTAGAGGGAGCTTTACTCTGTATCTAACCCCCTGTACCTGCCCTGGGAGTGTTTGATGGGACAGTGTAGAGGGAGCTTTACTCTGTATCTAACCCCCTGTACCTGCCCTGGGAGTGTTTTATGGGACAGTGTAGAGGGAGCTTTACTCTGTATCTAACCCCGTGCTGTACCTGCCCTGGGAGTGTTTGATGGGACAGTGTAGAGGGAGCTTTACTCTGTATCTAACCCCGTGCTGTACCTGCCCTGGGAGTGTTTGATGGGACAGTGTAGAAGGAGCTTTACTCTGTACCTAACCCCATGCTGTACCTGCCCTGGGAGTGTTTGATGGGACAGTGTAGAGGGAGCTTTACTCTGTATCTAACCCCATGCTGTACCTGCCCTGGGAGTGTTTGATGGGACAGTGTAGAGGGAGATTTACACTATATCTAACCCCGTGCTGTACCTGCCCTGGGAGTGTTTGATGGAACAGTGTAGAGGGAACTTTACTCTGTATCTAACCCCCTGTACCTGCCCTGGGAGTGTTTGATGGGGACAGTGAAGAGGGAGCGTTACTCTGTATTAGACCTGCGTTGTACCTGAGCTGGAGGTTGTTGTACCCTGAGGTGCTCTGACAGAAGTAGAGAGGGAGAGAGCTGAAGTATTGAAGGAGGAATTCAAGTCTGGGATGAATGCTGAAGAGGAGTGTAAGGAATAGTGAAGGGGACTATTCCTGGTAAAAAAAAGTGGGAATGAAAAAGAACATAGAACATAAGAAATAGGAGCAGGAGTCGGCCATACGGTCCCTCGAGCCTGCTCCGCCATTTAATACGATCATGGCTGATCTGATCATGGACTCAGCTCCACTTCCCCGCCCGCTCCCCATAACCCCTTATCCCCTTATCGGTTAAGAAACTGTCTATTTCTGTCTTAAATATATTCAATGTCCCGGCTTCCACAGCTCTCTGAGGCAGAGAATTCCACAGATTTACAACCCTCTGAGAGAAGAAATTCCTCCTCATCACTGTTTTAAATGGGCGGCCCCTTATTCTAAGACCATGCCCCCTAGTTCTAGTCTCCCCCATCAGTGGAAACATCCTCTCTGCATCCACCTTGTCAAGCCCCCTCATTGTCTTATACGTTTCGATAAGATCACCTCTCATTCTTCTGAACTCTAATGAGTAGAGGTCCAACCTACTCAACCTTTCCTCATAAGTCAACCCCTCATCTCTGGAATCAACCGAGTGAACCTTCTCTGAACTGCCTCCAAAGCAAGTATCTCCTTTCGTAAATATGGAAACCAAAACTGCACGCAGTATTCCAGGTGTGGCCTCACCAATACCCTGTATAGCTGTAGCAAGACTTCCCTGCTTTTATACTCCATCCCCTTTGGAATAAAGGCCAAGGTACCATTTTCCTTCCTGATCACTTGCTGTACCTGCATACTAACCTTTCGTGTTTCATGCACAAGTGCCCCCAGGTCCCGCTGTACTGCAGCACTTTGCAATCATTGTCTGCTGAGAGGAAGTGATGGTAAGATAACACTAATTGCAAACCAGTATACAGATATCTCCCTGAGGGAGAGGGACTGAGAGACACCAGTCAGTGTACAGATGTCTCCCTGAGGGAGAGGGACTGAGAGACACCAGTCAGTGTACAGATATCTCCCTGAGGGAGAGGGGACTGAGAGACACCAGTCAGTGTACAGATATCTCCCTGAGGGAGAGAGACTGAGAGACACCAGTCAGTGTACAGATATCTCCCTGAGGGAGAGAGACTGAGAGACACCAGTCAGTGTACAGATATCTCCCTGAGGGAGAGGGACTGAGAGACACCAGTCAGTGTACAGATGTCTCCCTGAGGGAGAGGGACTGAGAGACACCAGTCAGTGTACAGATATCTCCCTGAGGGAGAGGGGACTGAGAGACACCAGTCAGTGTACAGATATCTCCCTGAGGGAGAGAGACTGAGAGACACCAGTCAGTGTACAGATATCTCCCTGAGGGAGAGAGACTGAGAGACACCAGTCAGTGTACAGATATTTCCCTGAGGGAGAGGGGACTGAGAGACACCAGTCAGTGTACAGATATCTCCCTGAGGGAGAGGGACTGAGAGACACCAGTCAGTGTACAGATATCTCCCTGAGGAAGAGGGGACTGAGAGACCCCAGTCAGTGTACAGATATCTCCCTGAGGGAGAGGGGACTGAGAGACACCAGTCAGTGTACAGATATCTCCCTGAGGGAGAGGGACTGAGAGACACCAGTCAGTGTGCAGATATCTCCCTGAGGGAGAGGGGACTGAGAGACACCAGTCAGTGTACAGATATCTCCCTGAGGGAGAGGGACTGAGAGACCCCAGTCAGTGTCCAGACGTCTCCCTGTAGGCCCTGTTGTATATATAAAACTTAATGGAGAAACCCCTATGCACAATATGTGTCTGATACCTTTGGCAGGGGTCACTTTTTCTGCTGCCTTATCATGCCTTGGGTGAATACACTGTCGAATTTCTTCCCAACATCACGGCTACCAAGATGGAGATATGCTCTCCACCCACCCACCCCCCCCCCCCCAACTCTCACCCTGCTGAAGAAATGGAGCTCTGTTGGTTCCAGCCTGAAATACCCACCTTGTTTCAGTATGTCCATGAGTTTTGATGGTGTTGGCAGGCCAGGGTTGCTGGCTGGAGGGACAAATGCAGCTTGTTCGAGCATCACATTACCTCAGTGCTCCAAATAATGCCATAACTTTTTGGCCGACATTTCATCACCTGTTTGTTGGCCTTTGGTCAAGCTTGTCAGAAAGGTTGATTCATGGTTAAAACAGAAGGTCACCGGTTCAGAACGGTCTGAGAGGCTAGTCCTAAAACGTATATAAACCCAGAATCCACAGTGCACAAAACTCACCGCAACTCACCGCAACATGAAGTACTGCTGTCTCCTTCTCCTCTTTGGTCTTCTTGCAGTGGCAATGGCAGGTAAGGAGTGAACTGCTTTGTTGCTCACTCACTGATATTAGACAGCCTTTTAACAGCTTTTGGACAGAGCTCAGAGAGTCCAGTGCAGCTCGTGGACAGAAATTTCAACCTCTGGACAGAGCTCGTAGTGTCCAGTGTAGCTCGTGGACAGAGATTTCAACCTCTGGACAGAGCTCAGAGAGTCCAGTGTAGCTCGTGGACAGAGATTTCAACCTCTGGACAGAGCTCGTAGTGTCCAGTGTAGCTCGTGGACAGAGATTTCAACCTCTGGACAGAGCTCGTAGTGTCCAGTGTAGCTCGTGGACAGAGATTTCAACCTCTGGACAGAGCTCGTAGTGTCCAGTGTAGCTCGTGGACAGAGATTTCAACCTCTGGACAGAGCTCGTAGTGTCCAGTGTAGCTCGTGGACAGAGATTTCAACCTCTGGACAGAGCTCATAGTGTCCAGTGTAGCTCGTGGACAGAGCTTGCAGCCCCTGTTCGGAGCTCCAACACCTCAGGAAGCCTTGGAGTGGGTGCAGAGGAGATTTTACTTGAACGGTACCCGGGATGGGGAACTTCGGTCATCCACAAGCTGGGATTGTTCTCCTTAGAGCAGAGAAGGCTAAGAGGAGATTTAATAGAGGGCTACTTTGAAAGATTTTGATAAAGTAACGAGAGAGAGAAGGAGTGTCAGTAAGCAGAGGACACAAGTTTAAGGTCATTGCCCAGAGATGAGAGGAAATGATTTTACGCAGCGAGCTATGGTCTCAATGCATGGCCTGAAAGGATGGTAAAAGCAGATTCAATAGTAACTTCAGAAACAATCCAACAATATTTTAACAACAATGACCAACAGGCTCCATTTTTATTACACGGGAGTCAATCCTTTAAACATTTTCTGCGTAGCCCAGTTGGGCAGAATGGTCTGTTTCTGTGCTACAAATTCTATGTAAAGTCCACATTGCTTCTCAGACAGCGGGAAGTAGCACGAGCTCAGAAGCCACTTGGTCCTTAATAGCACCAACATCAATTTCAGATACGGACCAGCCATGATCTAATTGAATGTCATAAAAGACTTTCAAGGCTGAAAGGTCTACTCCTGTTCATATGTTCCTCTATTAATGTAATCCAAACAATAATGAGTCTGGTTAGCCAAAGTGAGGTAAACGGAAGCGCTCAAGAGGCAGGATTTTCGGCTTTGGTGATTTTGGGGCGGTAATAACAACGGGGCGGTAAAGTTTGCGCACGGTAACAGTTTGCACCTCAGTCATCAGGGCGGCTGGGTCCTGAGTCTGGGGCGCAGTGCTAAGGGAAGTGATGTACTCCTTTCTTTGGGAGTTAGCATGGGAAGCTCCCGAGCTAAAGTGCTGGCCCAGGAGACGCCTGGGCAACACCCCCGCCCCCCGTCCCCCACAAAAACATTCACATTTCACAGCCAACGCCAGCACAACATAAATTGCAAGAAACAATCACACCTACCTTCGGGCTCCATTACTCACCTCTCTGCAGTCGGTATAAGTTGCACCGCCTGATTTCCCAGGTGGGTCACTGCGGGGCACTGCGGGGTCACTGCGGGTCACTGCGGTTCACTGCGGGTCACTGCGGGGCACTGCGGGGTCACTGCGGGGTCACTGCGGGGTCACTGCGGGTCACTGCGGGGGCACTGCGGGGCACTGCGGGTCACTGCGGGGCACTGCGGGGCACTGCGGGTCACTGCGGGTCACTACGGGGTCACTGCGGGTCACTGCGGGGCATACGGGTCACTGCGGGTCACTGCGAGGTCACTGCGGGGCACTGCGGGTCACTGTGGGGTCACTGCGGGGCACTGTGGGTCACTGCGGGGCACTGCGGGTCACTGCGGGGCATACGGGTCACTGCGGCGCACTGCGGGTCACTGTGGGGTCACTGCGGGGCACTGCGGGTCACTGCGGGGCATACGAGTTACTGCGGGGCACTGCGGGTCACTGCGGGGCAGTGCGGGTCACTGCGGGGCACTGCGGGGTCACTGCGGGTCACTGCGGGGCATACGGGTCACTGCGGGTCACTGCGGGGCACTGCGGGGTCACTGCGGGTTAATGCGGGTCACTGCGGGGCACTGCGGGTCACTGCGGGGTCACTTCGGGTCACTGCGGGGTCACTGCGGATCACTGCGGGTCACTGCGGGTCACTGCGGGGTCACTGCGCGGTCACTGCGAGTCACTGCGGGGTCACTGCGGGTCACTGCGGGGCACTGCGGGTCACTGCGGGGCATACGGGTCACTGCGGGGCACTGCGGGTCACTGCGGGGTCATTGCGGGTCACTGTGGGTCACTGTGGGGCACTGCGGGGCACTGCGGGTCACTGCGGGTCACTGCGGGGCACTGCGGGGTCACTGCGGGTCACTGCGGGGTCACTGCGGGTCACCGCGGGGTCACTGCGGGTCACTGCGGGGTCACTGCGGGGCATACGGGTCACTGCGGGTCACTGCGGGGTCACTGCGGGTCACTGCGGGTCACTGCGGGGCATACGGGTCACTGCGGGGCATACGGGGCACTGCGGGTCACTGCGGGTCACTGCGGGGCATACGGGGCACTGCGGGGTCACTGCGGGTCACTGCGGGGCATACGGGTCACTACGGGGTCACTGCGGGGCACTGCGGGGCATACGGGTCACTGCGGGGTCACTGTGGGTCACTGCGGGTCACTGCGGGGCATACGGGTCACTGCGGGGTCACTGCGGGTCACTGCGGGGCACTGCGGGTCACTGCGGGTCACTGCGGGGCATACGGGTCACTGCGGGGTCACTGCGGGTCACTGCGGGGCACTGCGGGGTCACTGCGGGTCACTGCGGGGCATACGGGTCACTGCAGGGCACTGCGGGTCACTGCGGGGCACTGCGGGGCACTGCGGGGCATACGGGACTCAAAACTCACGCTGGTGTCGCACACCGGGCGCAGTTCTTCCGGGCCGTGCTGCATCCGCCACAAAACCCGGACCCGAGAACCCCCGCGGAGCGCTGGAGGCTGACTGCCCGCCCAGGCAGCCTCACCGCCGCCATTGCTGCCCCTCTGTGGCACTAAAACGGAGCACAAAAACCAAAGAGTCTGCCCCCAGAGTACTGTGTTAGAGGCAGCGAACAAAAGCATTGATGTTATGCTAAACCCTATGTCAAACACTAGTCCGGCCCCAGCTGGAACAGTGTGTCCAATTCTGGGCACTGCACTTTGGGAAGAATGTGAAGCTTTGGAGAGGGTACATAAGAGATTTTCTCGAATGGTGCCAGTGATTACAGTTCCATGGATGGACTGGAGAAGCTGGCATTGTTCCCCTTCGAGCAGAGACGGCTAAGAGGAGATTTGATAGAGGTGCTTCAAATCATGAAGGGATTAGATAGAGTAAATAAAGAGCGTGTTTCCAGTGGCTGAAGGGCGGATAACCAAAGGGCACAGATTTAAGGTGATTGGCAAAAGAACCAGAGGAAAACCGGTTTTATGCAATGAGTGTTTGGGATTTGTCATGCACTGCCACACAGGGAAGTGGAAGGAGATTCATAGAGTTACGTAGAGTTACGCAGCATTTACAGCAAAGAAACTGGTCACTCGGACCAACTGGGCCATACCAGTATTTATGCTCCACATGAACCTCCTCCCTCATTACATCCAACCATATCAACAGAACTTCTAAACCTTTCTCCATTATGTACTCCGTCATCTGGCCGTACCGTTCATGTGTCGACCCTATACACTGCAACTTCCGTGTTCTAACTACTTTCTGGGAAAAGAGGTTTCACAAATTACTTATTCGATTTATTAGTAAATATCTTGTATTGATGACCAATACTCCCTGTAACCTGTGCAGCCGGCTTACCGACTATACAGTACAAAAACTGTGTTAGCACGGTATTTCGAATATAGCCCGAGCAGCTCCTTAAAGAGCACACTGGACCAAACAAAATTTGAGGGAACATGCTGAGGCAGAGTCAGCATGGATTTATGAAGGGGAAGTCATGTTTGACAAATTTGCTGGAATTCTTTGAGGATGTAACGAACAGGGTGGATAAAGGGGAACCAGTGGATGTGGTGTTTTTGGATTTCCAGAAGGCATTTGACAAGGTGCCACACAAAAGGTTACTGCACAAGATAAAAGTTCACGGGGTTGGGGGTAATATATTAGCATGGATAGAGGATTGGCTAACTGACAGAAAACAGAGAGTCGGGATAAATGGTTCATTCTCGGGTTGGCAACCAGTAACTAGTGGGGTGCCGCAGGGATCAGTGCTGGGACCCCAACTATTTACAATCTATATTAACCACTTGGAAGAAGGGACTGAGTGTAACGTAGCCAAGTTTGCTGACGATACAAAGATGGGAGGAAAAGCAATGTGTGAGGAGGACACAAAATCTGCAAAAGGACATAGGCAGGCTCAGTGAGTGGGCAAGAATTTGGTAGGTGGAGTATAATGTTGGAAAGTGTGAGGTCATGCACTTGGGTAGAAAAAATCAAAGAGCAAGTTATTATTTAAATGGAGAGAGATTGCAAAGTGCTGCAGTACAGCGGGACCTGGGGGTTACTTGTGCATGAAACACAAAAGGATAGTCTGCAGGTACAGCAAGTGATCAGGAAGGCCAATGGTATCTTGGCCTTTATTGCAAAGGGGATGGAGTATAAAAGCAGGGAAGTCTTGCTACAGTTATACAGGGTATTGGTGAGGTCACACCTGGAATACTGCGTGCGGTTTTGGTTTCCGTATTTACGAAAGGATATACTTGCTTTGGAGGCAGTTCAGAGAAGGTTCACTCGGTTGATTCCGGAAATGAGGGAGTTGACTTATGAGGAAAGGTTGAGTAGGTTGGGCCTCTACTCATTGGAATTCAGAAGAATGAGAGGTGATCTTATGGAAACGTATAAGATTATGAGGGGGCTCGACAAGGTGGATGCAGAGAGGATGTTTCCACTGATGGGGGAGACTAGAACTAGGGGGCATGGTCTTAGAATAAGGGGCCGCCGATTTAAAACTGAGATGAGGAGGAATTTCTTCTCTCAGAGGGTTGTAAATCTGTGGAATTCGCTGCCTCAGAGAGCTGTGGAAGCCGGGACATTGAATATATTTAAGAGAGAAATAGACAGTTTCTTAACCGATAAGGGGATAAGGGGTTATGGGGAGCGGGCGGGGAAGTGGAGCTGAGTCCATGATCGTATTAAATGGCGGAGCAGGCTCGAGGGGCTGTATGGCCGACTCCTGCTCCTATTTCTTATGTTCTTATGTTAATTACCCCTATTTTGGATTCCCCATAAGTAGAAACATTGGTCGCGATTTCCCCTGCCTTGGCGGGTCCCGAATTCACTGCTAGCTCCAGCCCGCTGTCTGAAATGATTTTATGCTGATTAGACTTGTTAAGCCTGCCCAGCGCGTCTGCCGGCCAATTGAAGGAAGCAGGTCCGATGATGTCACTTGTTGGCACGTCATCAGCCGGGTTCCTTAAAGGGACCATGCGCAAATCCATTTTGACAGTTGCGCCAACCTGGCAAAATGGTACGGTGTGCTGAAAATACTGTTTAATGTGCTGTCACAAGCTCATAATGACCTAAATCGCCTCCCCCGCTGCTGTGTGTCAGATCTGTTCAGCACTTATGGATACGGGCAGTTCTGGGAAAGCAGCATGGCGGGGAGGCTGTGGGGGGGGGGGATAGTGGGTTCCCAACGCGACCTGCCACCGAACCCGCCCGCTGAGCCCCTGAAGAATTCCCCCATTTTCTCTACATCAACCCTATCAAACCCCTTCATCATTTTAAAGACCACTATTAGGTCACCCCATAACCTTCTCTTTTCTAGAGTAAGCAGCCCTGCTTGTTCAGCCTTTCCTGATAGCTATAACCTCTCAGTTCTGGTATCAACCGTATCACTCCTTTCTGAATCTTCTCCAGAGCCGCTACATCCTTTCTGTAGTAACTCCTTCACCCTCTTTATAGCAATTTTTGGGGAAAGTAAATATAAGTCAGTGTGCCAACGGATGAAGAGGTCCAATTAACAACTTGCAACAGGACCTCAGTTAATGGCTTACACGTTAAAAAATAATCAGCTGAAAAATAATCGTTTAGGTTTTACGTTGGGGGCGTGGGCAAGAGTGTGTTTGTTATCAAGGTCCAGGTCGGTGATTGGAGCGCGGGCAGGTACAGCGGGAGTGGCGATGTCGGGGCGAAGGAATGGCGAGAGATTGTAGAGGGACGTGATCGGGGCCCAGGAGAGGCCTGAGTTCAGGGCCGAGCAGAGGCGAGGGCCCAGGGGCAGCACGGGCCCAGCCCACACTGCGATATGTGAGCACACTGGGTCCGTGCAGCAGAGCAGGTCTCCAGTCGTCCTGGTTAACCCTTGCCCCTGGACCATGACCTCGCTCTGTCAAGCCCGTGTGGTGGCTGGTGTACAACGGTCACCCCACGTTAAACAATCCATGCACAGGCATCTTCCACCCTTCAGGATGTAGTTCGGGATCCGGAATATTAGGTCCTTCATTGAAACACCTGTGAACTCATCCCTTCTTGGCGTGGAAGCAAGTCATCCTCACTTCGAGGGACTGCCTATGATGATGATGTTATCAAGAGTCAATGAACTTCTGCTATGTTGATGAATTATTTAATCATTAATTTATTACTGATATGTTTCCCAGCTATCCCTAGTTGTTACCCCAATCGCTGTAAGAATGGCAGCAAATGCATTAAGACTCCATATGGATTTCATTGTGTGTGCCCGTACCACTTCAAAGGACAATACTGTGAAAGTAAGACTTCTATGTTCATTTTGTTCAAACCGCGCCTCTTCGGAAGATGCTGGGGCAGATTAAAATCATGTAGGGTTTTGATAGAATAAATAAGGGTAAACTCTTTCTACTGGCAGGAGAGGCAGTAACCAGAGGACACAAGTTTAAGGTCAGTGCCCACAGAGATGAGGTAGATTATTTTATGCAGCGAGCTGTTATGATCGGGAATGCACTGCCTGAAAGGACAGTGAAAGCAGATTCTGTAGTAACTTTAGAACTATATTATTTTAACAATGCTGATCACCATGCTTTATTTTTGTTACACGAGAGTTGACCGTTTAAAAATGTCCAGTGTAACCCTGTTGGGTCGAATGGTCTGTTTCTGTGCTGTAAATTCTAGGTAAAGTCCACATTGCTTCCTAGACAGAGGAAAGTTACACGAGCTCATTAGCCATTCGGTCCTAAATATCACTAACAGGATTTTCAGGCACGTAAATTCTACTTGCTGCAGATGTAATAGCAGATATGAATGAGAAACGCTGACTTTGTACAACCCATTATTCTGGAGTTGAACCTGTGGTTTTCCAATTGAGGATAAAGGCTGAAAGTTAATGATTGATTTTTGTTGGCTAAGGGTATTAACTGTTGTGGAACCTAGGCAGGTAGCTGGAGTTAAGATACAGATCAGCCATGATCTCATTGAATGACGGAAAAGGCTCAAGAGGCTGAATGACCTCCTCCTGTTCCTAAGTTCCTCACTGTATCTAGTCCAAACAAAAATGTACCCCAGAGTGTTAGTGGGGGTAATAGGAAGCACTCAAGGTACTGCGTTAGAGGCCTTGGGATGGAAGTTGCCCCCTGCCCAAAACGGGGCGCTCCCACCCCGGTTCGATGGTTTTTACCGCAGCTGTGGTTCAGGGCGCCTCTTGAGCGACATTTGGCTCTTTGTTGTTTTTTTTCCTTGGATCCGGAAGCCGCTCTTAATGGGGGCAGTGACTACACTAGCGGGGCAGATACGCGGCGCAGGCAACACCTGAGGGCGTAAGTTGGGGGCGGTGCCGAGTGACCGTCGCGATGATGTCACCATGGCTCTCCCCTTCACTTAAATGGGAGAGCCTCCGCAATCTTAAAACTTCGGCCCACTGGACCACCAGGTAGGGTTTCGGCCGGGCCAATGGCCTGGCACCCAAGAGGGGGTGCCAGGCTGCCTGTTGGCGGCCGGCTGAACCCGGGGGCATAATTTACAACAAAGAAACCGATGATTCGGAATAACACGTCTATGCCAGTATTTATGCTCCATTCCAGCTCCAACCCCCCTACTTTATTTCAGCCTGTTAAGAAAGTCTTCTGGTCCTTTTTTCCTCATGTACTTCCCCTTAAATACATCAACGCTATTCGCCACAACTACTCCATGTGGTTGCAAGTTCCATATTCTAGCTACTCTCTGGGTAAAGAATTTTCAGTTGAATTCCTCGTTGGATTTATTAGTGACTGTTTGATATCTATGACCCATGTTCCCTCAAATATTTTATTGGGCTGCGCAGCCCATTCAAAAATTCAGCACATGTTCGGCTTTTCCCTTTAACAGCCGGTGAGCCGGCTGCCCGGGACCTCCAGATCACTGTGCAGCCGCACAGCTTAAAGGGAACCTTGTCTATGACCACTAGTTTTGGATTCCCCCGCAAATGGAAACATTTTCTCTACATCTACCCTATCAAACACCTTCATCATGTTAAAGAACACTATTAGGTCACCCCACAACCTTCTCTATTCTAGAGAAATGAGCCCCTGCCCATTCAGTCTTTCCTGATAGTTATAACCTCTCAGTTCTGGTTTCAGCCGTATAACTCCTGTCTGCACCTTCCCCAGAGCCGCTATATCCTTTCTGTAGTAACCATTGGGTTACACAGGATATACGGCACAGAAACAGGCCGTTCGGCCCAACCAGTCCATGCCGGCGTTTATGCTCCACTCGAGCCTCCTCCCATCTTTCCTTATCTTACTCTGTTAGCATTACCCTCTATTCCCTTCTCCCTCATTTATTTATCTAACCACCCCTTAAATGCACCCACTTTCTGATTGTACCCTTTAGTTTATATTGCCTCACTTTGTTCTTCTTACCAAAATGTATCACTTCACACTTTTCTGCGTTAAACTTCATCTGCCACATGTCCGCCCATCCCACCAGCCAGTCTGTGTCCCCTCACTATCCTCCTCACTGTTCACTTCCAAGTTTTGTATCATCTGCAAATTTTGAAATTGTGCCAAACTCCCAAATCCAAGTCATTAATATACATCAAGAAATTCAATGGTCCCAATACCCCTGGGGAACACCACAGTATACCTTCCTCCAGTCCAAAAACCATTCACCGCTACTCTCTCTGTTTCCTGTCACTGAGCCAATCCCGTATCCATGCTGCCACTGTCCTTTTTATTCTGTGGGCTTCAACTTTGCTGCAAGTCTATTATGTGGCACTTTATCAAACGCCTTTCGGAAATCCATGTACACCGCATCAACCGCATTACCCTCATCAACCCTCTCTGTTACCTCGTCAAAAAACTCCATCAAGTTAGTTAAACATGATTTGCCTTTAACAAATCCATGCTGGCTTTCATTAATTAATCCAAGTTACTGTTAGTTTTTCCCCAGATTATCATTTCTAACAGCTTCCCCACTACCAAGTTAAACTGACTGGCTTGCAGTTGCTGGGTTTATCCTTGCACATTTTTTGAACAAGGGTGTAACATTTGCAATTCGACAGTCCTCTGGCACATCCCCGCAGCCCCCCACCCACTCCCCGCTGCATCCAAGGAGGATTGGAAGGTTATGGCAAGTACCTCCGCGATTTCCTCCTTAACGTCCCTCAGCATCCGAGGTGCATCCCATCCGGTCCTGGTGACTTATCAACTTTAAGTACAGCCAGGCTTTCCAATACCTCTTCTTTATAAATGTTTATCTTATCCAGTATGCCCACTATCTCCTCCTTCACTATGTCTATGGCAGCATCCTCTTCCTTGGTGAAGACTGATGCAAAGAACTTATTTAGTGTCTCAGCCCTGCCCTCTGCCTCCACAGCGTAGGTCTCCTTTTTGGTCCCTAATCGGCCCCATCTCTCCTCTTACTGCACATTCATTGTTTATATGCCTATTAAAAACTTTTGAACTCCCTTTTATGTTTATTCTCATCCCCTCCCTTTGCCCTTCTTATTTCCTTTTTCACTTCCCCTCTTAACTTTCTATATTCAGCCTGATTCTCACTTGTATTCTCAATCTGTCATACGTGCTCTTTTTTTGCTTCACCTTACTCTCTATCTGTTTCGTCACCCAGAAGCCCTGGCTTTAGTTGCCCTACCTTTCCCCCTCGTGGAAATGTACCTCGACTGTACCTGGCCTCGCTCCTCTCTAAAGGCAGCCCATTGTTTGGCCACAATGGCAGCGAGTTCCATTTTCTCACCACTCTCTGGGTAAAGATGTTCCTTCTGAATTCCCAATTTCATTTCTTGGTGACTATCTTACTTTGATGTCCTCTGATTTTGCTGTTCCCCACAAGAGGAAACACTCTCTCTATATCTACTCTCCCAAAAATTTTCATGATGTTAAAGACTTCTATTAAGTCACCCCTCAGCCCTCTAACGAATGACTGAATATGTGCAGTTATGCCTCTGCTATCTCTTCCCTAGATTCTTTTAAAATGCACGGATGTAATCCGTCTGGACCAGGGGTTTTATTCTCGGTTGAGTTTGATTCGTTTATTTAATATATCGCCTCGTTTATTTTAAGTGCAGTTATCTCATTACTATTCATCATCCAATGTCAGGTTCACCTGTTCTATCGCCCTGGTAAATACTGAAGCAAAGTAATTATTTAATATCTCTGCCATCTCTCTATCGCTGCCTGTGGTATTATCCTGTCTATTCCTTAATGGCCCTATTTGTATCCCGATCTTCCTCTTTTTTTATTTACGTTCCTGTAAAGTATTTTACCATTTTAGTTTATGTTCCTCGGTAATTTAATTTCATACTTCCTCTTTGCCTTTCTATGTGCTTTTTAGATATCTTTCCTAATCTTTACAAGTTCCCTGAACAAGCTCTCCGCTGCTGTCCATGTATTTAATGTATGTCTCTTTCCTATGGCTTTATTCATCCACAGTGTCTCATTTGTATTTCGCTTGTTCTTGTTTTTTAGCAGACATACATTTTACTGGACTCTGATGAACACTGTCTTAAATGTATCCCATTGTTTTTCTATGTCTCTGTTTGCCAATATTGGTGTCCATTTTATTTTCCCCAAGTCCTATTCTCAGCCCACAAAATCAGCTTTTCTCCAATCTATTACCCTTGTCTTTGTCATACTTATGTCATTCTCAATTATTATCTTAAAACATCTAATATTACGGTCACTATTGCCTGGATGTTCCCCAACATTTACTACTCTTATTTGTTCTGGTTCATTCCCCTCGTTCTTGATTCCCTCTTTTTGTGGCAAGCCAGTGTGACAATGGATGATGAGGTTCAATTAACAGCTTGCAACACGATCCAATTCATGGATGGCAAGTTCGAAAATAATCGGCAGAAAATACTTGTTTTCTTTTTTTTGTTGGGTTAGGGTTAGGGCAAGAGTGTGTTTGTTATCAAGAATCAATGAATACATGTTTTGTTGATGAGTTATTTAATGATTAATTTATTACTGATCAGTTCGGAAGACTTGTCTCTCCAATCCCTGTCAGAACGGCGGCACATGCATAGAGACAACAACTGGATGTGTGTGTTCCTGTCCACCACAATACAAAGGACCATTCTGTGAAAGTAAGTTTTCGATGTTCATTTTGTTTAAATCTCACCTCTTTGGAAGTTGCAGAGCAGATTAAAATCGTGTCGAGTTTTGATAGTGTAAATAAGGATAAACTATTTTCACTGGCAGCAGGGTTAATACCCAGAGGACACAAGTTTATAATAATTGCCCAAAGAGCTGAGGGGAAATTGTTTAGCCAGCGAGCTTTTATGATCTGGAATGCACTGTCTGAAAGGATGGTGGAAACCAATTAATACAATAACAGAGTTACACAGAATTTATTGCAAAGAATCCTGTTATTTGGACAACAGGATTAATGCTCCATACGTGCATCCCCCACCCTACTTTATTTCATTCTGTTAAGAAAACCTTCTATTCCTTTCTCCCTCATGTACTTATCCAGCTTCCCCTTAAATACAGCTGTGATATTCACCACAACTACTCCATGTGGCTACAAGTTCCATATTCTAACTATTCTCTGGGTTAAGAAGTTTCACTTGAATTCCTTATTGGATTTGTTAGTGACTGTTTTATATCTATAACCAACGTTCCCTCAAAAAATCATTTTGAGCTACAGGACCCATTCAAAATTCTGCGCAAGTGCGGTATTCCCCTTTAACAGCCGGTGAGCCGGCTGCCCGTGACCTCCGGAGCACTGTGCAGCCGCGCAGCTTAAAGAAATCCTTGTCTGTGACCACTAGTTTTGGATTCCCCTGCAAGTAGAAACATTTTCTCTCCATCTACCCTATCAAAACCCTTGATAATTTTAAGGATGACTATTACATTACCCACAACCTTCTCTATTTTAAAGAAAACAGAACATAAGAACATAAGAACATAAGAATTAGGAACAGGAGTAGGCCATTTAGCCCCTCGAGCCTGCTCCGCCATTCAACATGATCATGGCTGATCTGGCCGTGGACTCAGCTCCACTTACCCGCCCGCTCCCCGTAACCCTTAATTCCCTTATTGGTTAAAAATCTATCTATCTGTGATTTGAATACATTCAATGAGCTCGGCCTCAACTGCTTCCTTGGGCAGAGAATTCCACAGATTCACAACCCTCCGGGAGAAGAAATTCCTTCTCAACTCGGTTTTAAATTGGCTCCCCTGTATTTTGAGGCTGTGCCCCCTAGTTCTAGTCTCCCCGACCAGTGGAAACAACCTCTCTGCCTCTATCTTGTCTATCCCTTTCATTATTTTAAATGTTTCTATAAGATCACCCCTCATCCTTCTGAACTCCAACGAGTAAAGACCCAGTCTACTCAATCTATCATCATAAGGTAACCCCCTCATCTCCGGAATCAGCCGAGTGAATCGTCTCTGTACCCCATCCAAAGCCAATATATCCTTCCTTAAGTAAGGTGACCAAAACTGCACGCAGTACTCCAGGTGTGGCCTCACCAATACCCTGTACAGAACCAGCCTGTTCAATCTTTCCTGATAGTTATAACATCTCAGTTCTGGTATCAACCGTGTAAATCATTTTTGCACCTTCTCCAGAGCCATTATATCCTTACTGCAGTAACTTTCTTATCCTCTTTATCCCATTTTTTATGGCAAGCACATGTAAATCAGTGTAAGAACGGATGATGAGGTCCAATTAACAGCTTGCAACACGACCCCAATTAATGGCTTTCAAGTTAAAAAATAATCAGCTGAAAATAATTATTTGTTTTTTTTTGTCAGGCGCAGCAAGAGTGAGTTTGTTATCAAGAATCAATGAATTCATGTTTTGTTGCTGAATTATTTAATGATTAATTTGTTACTGATTCGATTCTCAGATTGGAGGCACTGTAACTCCAACCCCTGTCAGAACAGCAGCACATGCACGGAGACTGCCAATGGATTTGAGTGTTTGTGTCCTCCACAATACAAAGGACAATTCTGTAAAAGTAAGTTTTCTATGTTCATTCTGTTTACATCTTCAGAAGGTGCTGGGGCAGATCTGGGTAAAGAAGTTTCACTTGAATTCACTCATCGTCAGAGGCAGTCCCTCGAAGCGAGGGTGACTTGCTTCCACGCCAAAAGGATGAGTTCCCAGGTGTTTCAATGAAGGACCTAATATTCCGGATCCCGAACTACATCCTGAAGGGTGGAAGATGCCTGTGGGTGGATTGTTTTAACGTGGGGTGACCGTTGCACACCAGCCACCACACGGGCTTGACAGAGCGAGGTCTGGGTCCAGGGGCAAGGGTTAACCAGGACGACTGGAGACCAGCTCTGCTGCACAGACCGAGCTAGCACACATATCGCAGTGTGGGCTGGGCCGTGCTGCCCCTAGGCCTATAGAATTTATTAGTGACTATCTTATATCTATGACCAATGTTCCCTCAAAAATATTATTGGGTTGTGTGGCCTATTCAAAATTCTACATGTGCAGTTTTCCCCATGAAAACATCGAAACATAGAAAATAGGAGCAGTAGTAGGCCATTCGGCCCTTCGAGCCTGCACCGCCATTCAATATGATCATGGCTGATCCTCTATCTCAACACCATATTCCCGCTTTCTCCCCATACTCCTTGATACCTTTTGTATCTAGAAATCTATCGATCTCCCTCTTAAATATATTCAGTGACTTGGCCTCCACAGCCTTCTGTGGTAGAGAATTCCACAGGTTCACCACCCTCTGAGTGAAAACATTTCTCCTCATCTCGCTCCGAAATTTCCTACCCTGTATCCTGAGACTGTGACCCCTTGTTCTAGACTTCCCAGCCCCGGGGAAACATCCTCCCCGCATCCAGACTGTCCAACCCCGTCAGAATTTTATACATTTCAATGAGATCCCCTCTCATTCTTCAAAACTCCAGTGAATACAGGCCCAGTCAACCCAATCTCTCCTCATACGACAGTCTTGCCATCCCAGGAATCAGTCTGGTGAACCTTCGCTGCACTCCCTCTATGGTCAGTATATCCTTCCTTGGGTAAGGAGACCGACACTGTACACAATATTCCAGGTGTGGTCTCACCAGGGCCCTGTATAACTGTAGTAAGACATGCTTGCTCCTGTACTCAAATCCTCTTGCAATGAAGGCCAACATACCATTTGCCTTCCTAACTGCTTGCTGCACCGGTGTGTTTGCTTCCAATGACTGGTGTACAAGGACACCCAGGTCCCTCTGTACATCGACACTTCCCAAGCCATTACCATTTAAATAATACTTTGTCCTTATGTTTTTCCTACCAAAGTGGATAACTTCACATTTTTCCACGTTATACTGCATCTGCCATGTGTTTGCCCACTCACTCAACCGATCTAAATCGCCTTGCAGTGTCTCTGCATCCTCCTCACAACTCACAATCCACCTAGTTTTGTGTCGTCAGCAAACTTGGAAATATTACATTTGGTTCCCTCATCCAAATCATTTATATATATTGTGAATAGCTGGGGCCCCAGCACTGATCCCTGTGGTACCCCACTAGTCACTGCCCGTCACCCCGAAAAAGTCCAGTTTATTCCTACTCTCTGTTTCCTGTCAGTTAACCAATTTTCAATCCATGCCAATACATTACCCCCAATCCTATGTGCTTTAATTTTGCTCACTAACCTCTTATGTGGGACTTTATCAAAGTCCTTCTGAAAATCCAAATACACTACATCCACTGGCTCTCCCTTATCTATTCTATCAGTTACATCCTCAAAAAACTCCAGTAGGTTTGTCAAACATGATTTTCCTTTCATAAATCCATGTTGACTTTGTCTAATCCCGTTGATATTATCTAAGTGTGCCGTTATCACATCCTTTATAATAGACTCCAGCATTTTCCCTACTACTGATGTTAGGCTAACCGGTCTGTAGTTCCCTGTTTTATCTCTCCCTCCTTTTTTAAATAGTGGGGTTACATTTGCCCCCCTCCAATCTGCAGGAACTGTTCCATAATCTATAGAATTTTGGAAGATACCAACCAATGCATCCACTATTTCCATGGCTACCTCTTTTAGTACTCTGGGATGCAGATCATCAGGCCCTGGGGATTTATCAGCCTTCAGTCCCATTAGTTTCTCCAGCACTATTTTCTCACTAATAATCATTTCCTTTCATTCCTCTTGCTCACAAGACCCTTGGTTCCCTAGCATTTCTGGGACATTATTTGTGTCCTCTTCCCTGAAGACAGAACCGAAGTATTTATTTAATTGTTCTGCCATTTCCTTGTTCCCCATTACAAATTCTCCCGTTTCTGTCTGTAAAGGACCTACATTTGTCTTCACTAATCGCTTTCTTTTTACGTACTTGTAGAAACTTTTGCAGTTGGTTTTAATGTTCCTTGCAAGTTTACTCTCATATTCTATTCTTCCCCTCTTAATCAATCTCTTGGTCCTTTTTTGCTGAATTCTAAACTACTCCCAATCCTCAGGCTTGCTACTTTTTCTGGCAACTTTGTATAACTCCTCTTTGGATCTAATACTATCCTTAATTTCTTTTGTTAGCCTCTTTTCCTTTTGTGTTTTTACGCCAGAAAAGGAATGTATAACTATTGCAATTCATGCATTTGTTCCTTAAATATTAGCCATTGCCTATCCACCGTCATGCCTTTTAATGAATCTTCCCAATCTATCATAGCCAATTCATTCCTCATACCTTCGTAGTTTAGATTTAGGACCCTAGTTTCGGATTGGACTACTTCACTTTCCAACTTAATAAAGAATTCAATCATGTTATGGTCACTCTTCCCTAAAGGACCCCACACAACAAGACTGTTAATTAACCCCTTTTCATTACATAATACCCAATCTAGGATAGCCTGTTCCCTAGTATAGGAGGCCTGTTCCTTCCTCAACATAGTGGTCTAAAAAACCATCTCGTACACACTCCAGGAATTTATCTTCCACAGTATTATTACTAATTTGGTTTGGCCAGTCGATATGTAGATTAAAGTCACCTACGATTACTGTAGTATCCTTGCTACATGGATCTCTAATTTCCTGTTTGATGCCGTCCCCTACACTACCACTACTGTTTGGAGGCCTGTAGAAGCATAGAAATTAGGTGTAGGAGTAGGCCATTCGGCCCTTCAAGCCTGCACCGCCATTCAATAAGATCATGGCTGATCATTCAACCTCAGTACCCCAGTAGAAAACTCCCACCAATGTTTTCTGCCCCTTGGTGCTCCTTAGCTCCACCCAGACTGATTCTACATCTTGATTTTCTGAGCCAATATCCTTTCTCACTATTGCTCTGAGTTGATCCTTTACTAACAACGCCACACCCCTCTTCCTTTTTGCCGGTCCTTCCTAAATATCGAATATCCTTGGATATTCAGTTCCCAACTCTGGTCACTCTGCAACCATGTCTCCGTAATTGCAACTATATCGTATCCGTTTACATCTATTTGCGCTGTTAATTCGTCTACCTTATTATAGATGCTTGGTGCATTCAGATACAATACTTTTAAATTTGTCTTTTTAACATTATTAGACATCTTAACATTATTTTGTACTATAGCCCTATTTGTCTTATTGCTATTTTTTCTTACCTGGATCCTATTTGTTAGTGCACTCTTGTGTTTGTATGCTCTGCCCCTTCCTGACATAATCTGGTTATCCTTACCACAATCACTTTCCTGCATTGCTTCCTTTTCTTTGCTCTTTAGCATTCTAGATTGTTCTCTACCACGACCGTCCTCCTGCCCCCCCCCAACATTTAGTTTAAAGCCCTGTCTACCTCCCGAGTTATTCGGTTCGCTAGAACTCTGGTCCCAGCATAGTTCAGGTGTAGTCCGTCCCTACAGAACAGCTCTCTCTTTCCCGAGTATTGGTGCCAGTGTCCCATGAATCGAAACCACACCAACCTCTGAGCCACACATTCATCTCCCTGATTCTATTGACCCGATGCCAATTTGCTCGTGGCTCAAGTAATAATGCAGAGATTATTACCTTTGTGGCTCTGCTTTTCAATTTACTCCCTAGCTGTTCTAACCGGCTGCCCGGGACCTCCAGAGCACTGTGCAGCCGCGCAGCTTAAAGGAACCTTGTCTATGACCCCTAGTTTTGGAGTCCTCTGCAAGTAAAAACATTTTCTCTACATCTACCCTATCAAATTTGCCAATTATAATAATTTGAAGAACACAATTAGATCACCTGCAACCTTCTCTATTCGACAGAAAACAGCCTCAGCCTTTTCACTCTTTCCTGAGAGTTATAACCTCTCGATTCTGGTGTCAACCGTGTAAATCAGTTTTACACCTCCACAGCCATTATATCCTTTCTGTTGTAATTTTATGGTCATCTTTATCCTATTTTATTATGACAAGTAAATGTAAATCGGTGTGAGAACGGATGATGAGGTCCAATTAACAGCTTTGCAACACGACCCCGATTAATGGCTTGCAAGTTAAAAAAATAATCAGCTGAAAATAATCTTTTGCTTTTTTTCATCGGGGGCACAGCAAGAGAGTGTTTGTTATCAAGGATTAATTTATTACCGATTTGTTTCTCAGTTCGGAAGAGTTGTGGCTCCAATCCGTGTCAGAACACCGGCACATGCATAGAGACTGCCACTGGATTTTGGTGTGTGTGTCCACCACAAGTTCATGGACAATTCTGCGAAAGTAAGTATTCCATGATCACTTTGGTTAAATCTCACCTCTTCGAAAGATGCTCGGGCAGATTAAAACCATGTAGGGTTTCAATAGAGTAAGTAAGGATAAACTATATCCATTGGCAAGAGGATCAGTAACCAGAGGACACAAGTTTATGGTAATTGCCCAAAGAGATGAGGGAAAATTATTCTAGACAGCGAACTGTCATGATCGGGAACGCACTGCCTGAAAGGATGGTGAAAGCAGATTCAATAGAAACTTTAGAGCAACCCAACTTGATACTTTAACAACAATGATTAACATGCTTCAGTTTTGTTACATGGGAGGCGGCGGTTTAAAATTTTCAGTGTCACCCAGTTGGGCTGAATAGTCTGCTTCGGTGCTTTAAGTTCTATGTAAAGTCCACAGTGCTTCTCAGAGAGAGGAAAGTCTCACGAGCTTATGAGCCACTCGCTCCCGAATATCACTAACAGGAACTTCAGGCTCTTAAACTCTACTTGCTGTGAAGAGCAGATAAGAACGACAGATACTGATTGCACATTCCACCATTCTGGTGTTGTACCTGTGGTTTTCCAATTGAGGATCAAGGCTGAAAGTCCATTTTTGTTAGGAAAGGGCATTAAAGTTTATGGAACCAAGGCAGTTAGATGAAATTAAGGCCGCAAATTTGCTGACCTAGGCATGTCGGTGGCGGACGACGTCAGTGATGGCTCCAACTCGCACTGTAAAATGAATTTCCCTTGAAGGGGCATGTTAAGCCAGCCCAGCGCGTTTCCAGGCCAATTGAACGATGTGGGTATAGTGACACAATTTGATGACGTGTCATCAGCCGGTTTCCTTAAAATGTCCATGGGCTAGAACCTCCACTTTTGAGCTTATCGCGCAAAAATGGGCATTATTCCCGGCGTGGGTGTTAACAAAGTGTTTTCAGATCGCCGGCTTCTCGCCCATTCTCAAAACACCTAGTTTACATTTTTGAAAATGGGCAATACCGCGAGCGATATCCAATGGACGGTAGCGTTAAATTTTTCTGACCTTTTGTGGTAAAGTGTGGTCGTCCTGAGCAACGGCATGGCAATGCTCGATTCCCGCGATTCAGGAGGTCAAGGGTCATCATGACATGCGCAGAAGAGGAGACAGAGAGAGAGGAAAACTCAGAGGCACTGAAAGCGTGTGTGGGTGTGGTGTGTGCTTGCTTGGCTGTTGTGGGAGGAATGACGGAGATTCACCAGCAGCAAAAAGCCCACTAAGCACCAAGAACATAGTCGGCACCGAGCTTTTGTCCAACAAATAAGATATAACATGGAAGGGATGGAGGAGGCCCTGGAGCTGGGGTAGCCAGGAACACTGGGGGAAATGGGCTCCCAGTGGTCCCAGAGCACCACACTGCACCCCAAGGTGCTGCACCCTCACTGCCAACGACTTGAGAGCCAGGAGCAACATCTGGTTTATGGCTCGGAGCACCCTCCAACCTCGGGAATATCCTCTCCTGTATCCGTCCAAGCAGCGGTTCGGCCGTCATTCCCCCCCTCTGCCCCCAATAAAGCACCGCCTGAGGATCTCCTCGGCCAGGTGGCTTGGAGTCAGGAGGGTAAGGGTAAGGGGTAGAGGTGGGGAGGAGAAGCGGGGGGGCGGGGGAAGGGTTTGTACAGAAATACTGATGATTTCAGACTAATGTTCGGTTTAAATGTTTTTTATTTAACAAAACCTTACAGCACATTGGCTCAGACAGCTACACCATTACACGCTGGTGATTCCTTTACATCAAAGGGTATAATTACACTTATCTTCAATCAATGTAAACTTTAACTGTCACCAAAGTGATGTCCACCATTGATGTATGACCTGCACACCCAGCAGTGTGTCAGCCTTGTAAATAACACCAACGTCCTTTCAGGCAAAGCGATCATTGATGAGCTCCTGATGTAAGGCTCTTGCAGCTATCATGCCACCAAGGGCCCTTTCATGCAGTCTACAGGGCGGGGGCATGGCTTCAGCATCAGCCTGATTGTCCTCCTCTTCCTCTCTCTGGTAAGGTGGACAGTCAGTCCCTTCTGGCAATTCTTGTCCGCTCCTGATAGCCAAGTAGTCAGCATGAAGTACACCACCACGAATTGAGCTACCTGCTCAGGGTGGTATTGGAGCTCGCCTCCTGAGTGGTCCAGGCATCTAAAGCGCTGCTTCAGCACTCCAATGGTTTTCTCCATGATATTGCGAGTGGCTCTGTGGCTCTCGTTGTATCACCTCTCGGGATCGGTGTGGATGTCACGCAGGGGGGTCATCAGCCAGGTGGCAAGGCCGTATCCTTTGTCACCAAGCATCCAGCATTGACCTTGTGGTTGATTGTTAAACAAGTCAGATACAGTGCTCTCACACAGGATGTGAGCATCATGGATGCTGCCCGGAAATTGAGCATTCACTGCCAGTATAATTTGCTGGTGGTCGACAACCAGCTGGACATTCAGGGAGTGGAATCCCTTGCGGTTCCTGAAAACCTCTGCATCCTGAAAAGGTGCCCGCATCACGATGTGCAAATAGTCTATTGCTCCCTGCACTTTGGGGAAGTTTGCAATTCTGTAGAATCCTAGAACCCTCTCACTCTGTAGCCTCCCTGGTCATAGGAAAGCTGATCAAGTCCCTCCTGTATGCATACAGGGCTTCAGTGACCTGTCTAATGCAGCGATGTGTGGCATGCTGAGACAGACTGCAAATGTCACCAGCTGGGGCCTGAAAAGAACCCGAGGCATAGAACGACAGTGCCGCGATGACTTTGACCTCGACGGACAGTGCAGTTCTGATTGTGCTGGCAGGCTGCAGATCTCCCCTTATCAGCTGGCATACCTCAGTCATGGGAGAGCCTGAGTGCAATCCTGTGCCTTTGTGCATTCATTGTCAGTGTTTGCAGCATCTCAATGCTGTAGAACACTGACAGCACAAATGTTAAAATAAATATGGACATGGGGCTAGAACCTCCACTTTTTTTGCCTGCTTAATGCCCATTTTACCGCTGAAATGACTTATAACGCCCATATAATCGCCCATTTTGACACAAAATGGAAACTGACGGGCATTTTTGGGAAACTTATCAGCGAGCGTTACTTTCCCCAGGTGCTTAACGGCGAGAAAAAATATTACCCCCGCCCATTTCTTTTGGGCGTAATCAGCAGAATGGGCGAATTCAACGGCCATAATATCGCCCAGCGTTACTTTCCGCACGGAATTAATGCCGAGATTTAATATTAACGCCCGGTGACTGTTTCATGTAACATTTCTGTTAATATGCTGTCAAATATTGAAGCCTTTATTTTCAATATTTTGCGTTCCTGGACAGATTTGTGTGCGCCTTTGGAAGTGGCTTAGTGAGATACAGTGAATGGTGAGACATAACGGAGCCTGTCGCAATGGTGAGACATGTGAAAGGAATGGCTTGGACATTGTAGGGGTGCTTTATGGTGTCGGTGTTGGATGGTGCCAACCTGGTGTATCATGTGGCAGCCAGGCTGTACCAGCGTCAACTGAAGTAAATGTGGCTGTGGTGAGGCTGTGGTGGCCACCTGGGCAGCAATGTGGTCCTCTGTCCTGGGCAGCAGCTGTAGATTGCGTTGTTCTTGATGCTGCTACTCGTGTTGGTGCTGATTGTGGTGGGATTCTGATGGCCAAACCGATAGAGTATAAAGGGCATCCATGCTGATGGAATAGATGGCAGGTGAAGTAGAGATGATAGAAGTGATCTGTCAGTGGTGAGAGAGGTAATGAGGTCAGACTAGATGGCGGCACATGCAAAGACTTGCAGCATGGTGAATCTGTGATGGAAATGGGTAAAGAAGTTTCACTTGAATTCCTTATTGGATCTATTAGTGACTATTTTATATCTATGACCAATGTTCCCACAAAAATATTATTGGGTTGCGTAGCCCATTCAAAAATTCTTTACATGTGCAGTTTTCCCTTTAAAAGCCAGTGAGCCGGCTGGGCGGGACCTCTATTGCGCTGTGCAGTCACGCAGCTTAAAGGGAACTGTTATGTGTGCAGACTATAATTATACTCTGTGTAGTCACTGTATAGTTGCTTAAGATGGAGACTTGTTACCTGATGTACTGTCAATAAGGTTTGCACTGTGTATATACTATGCTGGCACCACTAGAGGGTGCAACTGGTGGGGTTTCCTGCCCCTGTGGCAGAGGCTGTCCACCAGAGGGCACTGCGGTGGGAGACCTGAGGGTCACCTGTATAGGTGTGCAGGGCCCAGTATAAAAGGCTGCCCAGCATGCTAGTGCCTTACTCTGGAGTTACAAATAAAGGACCAAGGTCACTACAGTTTGAGTACAACACAGTGCCTCATGGAGTCATTCATAAGTACATCACCAACATAACAGGAACCTTGTCTGTAACTCCTAGTTTTAGATTCCTCTGCAAGTAGAAACATTTTCTCTACATCTACCCTCTCAAACACCTTCATAATTTTAAAGACCACAATTAGATCACTACCTTCTCTACTGTACAGAAAAGAGAATCAGCCTCTTCAGTCTTTCCTGAAAATTATAACCTTTCAGTTGTGGAAATCAGTTTTACATCTTCTGCAGAACCATTATATCCTTTCTGTTGTAACTTCTCGATCATCTTTATCCCAATTTTATGTGGGAAGTAAATGTGACAATGAATGAGTTTCCATTAACAGCTTGCAGCACAGCCCCAATTAATGGCTTGCAAGTTAACAAATAATCATCTGAAAATAATCATTTTCTTTTTTCATCGGGGGTTGTGGGCAAGAGTGTGCTTGTTAGCAAGAATCAATGAATTTCTGTTTTGTTGATTAATTATTTAATGATTAATTTATTACTGATTCGTTCCTCAGTTGAGAAGAGTTGTGGCTCCGATCCCTGTCAGAACGGTGGCACATGCATAGAGACTGCAAACGGATTTGTGTGTTCCTGTCCACCACAATACGAAGGACAATTCTGCGAAAGTAAGTTTCCAATATTCATTTTGTTTAAATCTCGCCTCGTCGGAAGATTCTGGGGCAGATTAAAATCATGTCGGGTTTTAATAGAGTAAATAGGGGTAAACTCTTTCCACTGGCAGCAGGACCAGTGACCAGAGGACACAAGTTTATGGAAATTACCCAAAGAGATCAGGGGAAATTATTCTACACAGCGAGCTGTTATGTTCTGGAGTGCGCTGCCTGACAGGATGGTGGATGCAGATTCAATAGTAACTTTAGAATGCAATGCAACTTGACATTTTAACAATGACCAACATGTTTCATTTTTGTTACATGGGAGTCGACAATTTAAACATTCTCAGCCTTACTGACTTGGGCCAAGTGGCCTGTTTCTGTGCAGTAAAATCTATGTAAACATTGCTTCTCAGAGGGAGAAAAGTCGCACGAGCTCATGAGTCACGTGGTCTCCAGTACCACTAACAGGAATTTCAGGCTCTTGAACTCTACTCGCTGTGGGCAGCAGATATGAACGAGAGATGCTGACTTTGCACAATCCATCATTCTGGTGTTGCACATTCCAATTCAGGATCAAGGCTGAATGTTAATTAAATTGATTGATTTTTGTTAGGTAAGGGTATTAAATGTTATGTAGCCAAGGCGAGTAGATAGAGTTAAGAAACAGATGAGTCATGATCTAATTGAATTGCAGAAAATACTCGAGAGACTGAATAGCTTTCTCCTGTTCCTAAGTTCCTCCAATGTCTCTAATTGTATTGAAAATGTGTTTTTCCCAATTGATTTTCATCCGATAATGTTAACACAAATCTGTTAATTTGCCCACAGAATACCATACTTGTACCACTACTGCTTAATATTTACATTTGGAGAATGCATTGTCTCGAACATTTACATGTTTGAATCTCCAGGAAACAATGATGGCAGACACTCTGAGTGAAGCTGTTCCCAAAACCCAAACCCAAATCCCGTCACTGCACCACCCCACTGCTCGTTGACTGCTCCTCACGGGTCCCAAAATTCTTAAAGCTGTACTTTTCCTCCGGTTAATATTAGTGACAGATTTTATTCATCTGACCGTCTCCCACCACTGCACAGCACCAAACACAGCAGCAAGTTCCCAACCTCAAACCGTGTCACCGACTAGAAATTTAGCTGCCACTATGACAACTGCAGTGGCAGATTTCATCTCCTGCCCAGCAAATCTGGATTTCCGCACTCTCATTGTGTGATACCTGTAACACTGGGATTGCTCCGGCTCACTTGTGTTGTGGGACGGTGGGAAACCCTTGGAAGTCCCGGCCATGGGGCGGTAACACGGAATATCCCGGGCAACTTGGAGCAGGACCACCACTGTCCAAAGATCCTTCTGACAGCAACCGTCCTCAGCAAAAGGTGTTCAGTGATGGAGAGAGACTGGGGAAGTCGGGATTGTTCTCCTTGGAGAAAGGAATGATAAGGGGGGACTTAATCGAGATCTTCAGAATTGTGAGTGATTTTGATAGAGTAAATAAGAAGGAAGTGTTTCCACTGGCAGGAGGGTCATAACCAGAGGATGTACATTTATGATAAGTGGGATGATGAGGAAAGTGTGTTTTACTCAGAGTTGTAATGATCTGGAATGCATTGCCTGAAAGGTGCAAGCAGGTTAATACAGTAACATTGAGTTACATAGAATTAACAGCAAAGAAACCGGTTATTTGGTCTATGGTGGTATTAATGCTCCACATCTGCCTCCTCCACCCTATTTTATCTAACCCTAGCAACACAATTTTCTATTCCTTTCTTGCTCATGTACTTATCGAGCTTCCCCTTGAATATATCGACACTATTCACCACAACTACTGCATGTGGTTGTAAGTTGAATTCCTTATAGGATTTATTAGTGACTATCTTATATCTGTGACCAATGTTCCCTCAAATATTTTATTGGCCTGCGTAGTCCATTAAAAATTCTGCATATGTACTGTTTGCCCCTTTAAAAGCCAGTGAGCCAGCAGTTTGGGATCTCCAGGGTGCTGTGCAGCCACGTAGGTTGAAGGAACCTTGTCTATGACCCCTAGTTTTGGATTCCCTGCCAGTAGAAACATTTTCTCTACACCTAGCCTATCAAAATCCTTCATAACTTTAACGACCACTGTTGAATCACCCCAACCTTCTCTCATGTAGCTAAGAGAACCAGGTTTTCAGTGTTTCCTGAGAGTTACAACATCTCAGCTCTGGTATCAACCGCGTCAATCGTTTTTTGAACCTTCTCCGGAGACATTATATCCTTTCTGTTGTAAATTCTTGGTCCACTTTATCTCTTTTTTTGCGGTAAGTAAATGTTAATCCGTGTCAGAACAGATGATGAGGTCCAATTAACAGTTTTCAACACTAATTAATGGCTTACAAGTTAAAAAATAATCAGCTTAAAATAATCATTTGCCTTTGTGCTAGGGGTGCGACAGGAGTGGCTTTGTTATTCAGAATCAATGAATTCATGTTTAGTTGATTAATTATATTATGACTAATTTATTACTGAATTTGGGGCATCAGTCATTGAAAGTGGGCATGCAGGTACAGCAGGCGGTGAAGAAGGCAAATGGCATGTTGGCCTTCATAGCTAGGGGAATTGAGTATAGGAGCAGGGAGGTCTTACTGCAGTTGTACAGGGCCTTGGTGAGGCCTCACCTGGAATATTGTGTTCAGTTTTGGTTCAGTTTTGGTCTCCTAATCTGAGGATGTTCTTGCTATTGAGGGAGTGCAGCGAAGGTTCACCAAACTGATTCCTGGGATGGCTGGACTGACATATGAAGAGAGACTGGATCAACTGGGCCTTTATACATTGGAGTTTAGAAGGATGAGAGGGGATCTCATAGAAACATATAAGATTCTGACGGGACTGGACAGGTTAGATGCGGGTAGATTGTTCCCGATGTTGGGGAAGTCCAGAACCAGGGGACACAGTCTAAGGATAAGGGGTAAGCCATTTAGGACTGAGATGAGGAGAAACTTCTTCACCCAGAGAGTGGTGAACCTGTGGAATTCCCTGCCGCAGAGAGTTGTTGAGGCCAGTTCATTGGATATATTCAAGAGGGAGTTAGATATGGCCCTTACGGCTAAAGGGATCAAGGGGTAACGAGAGAAAGCAGGAAAGGGGTACTGAAGGAATGGCCTACTCCTGCATCTATTTTCTATGTTTCTATGTTTCTCAGTTGAGATGAGTTGTGACTCTGATCCATGTCAGAACGGCGGCACATGCATAGAGACTGCAGGTGGAATTCTGTGTTCCTGTCTACCACAATACCATGGACAATACTGCGACAGTAAGTTTTCTATGTTCATTTTGTTTAAATCTCATCTCTTCGGTTGATGCTGGGGCAGATTAAAATCATGTATGGTTTTGATAAGAGTAACTTTTTCCACTGGCAGGACGTCAGTAACCAACGGACACCAATTTAAGGTCATTGCCCAAAGAGACGAGGGGAGATTATTTCACACAACGAGCTGTTAGGATCAGGAATGCACTCTGAAATGATTATTAAAGTAGATTTAATTGTAACTTTAGACTGCAATCCAATTTGATGTTTTAACAACGATAATCAACGTGTCACATTTTTGTTACAAAGGAGTCGACATTTCAATAATTTTCAGCCGAACCCAATTGGGCCGAATGACCTGTCTCTGTGATGTAAATTCTATGTAAAGTCCACATTGCTTCTCAAAGGATAGTCCCACAAACTCATGAGCCACTCGGTCCCGAGCATCACTCACAGAAATTTCAGGCTTTTAAGCACTACTTGCTGTGAAGAGCAGATATGAATGAGAAACGCTGACTTTGCACATTCCATCATTCTGGTGTTCAACATGTAGTTTTCCAATTGAGGATCAAGGCTGAAAGTTAATGAAACTGAACGATGTTTGTTATGTATGGGCAATAAAGGTTAAGGCGGCTAGATGGAGGTAAGAAACAGATCAGTCATGATCTGATTGAATGACGGAAAAGGCTCGAGAGGCTGAATGACCTCCTCCTGTTCCTAATTTACTCAATGTATCAAATTGTATGAAAAATGTCTTTATCCCAGCAGTTAATGTTCACACAAATCTGTTTATTTTCCACACACAATACCATACTTGTACGACTAGTGGTTAATATTTTAATTTGGAGAATGCATTGTCTTGAACATTTACATGTTTGAATCTCCAGGAAACAATAATGGCAGACACTCTGAGTGAAGCTGTTCCCAAAACCCAAACCCAAATCCTGTCACTGCACCACCCCACTGCTCGTTGACTGCTCCTCACGGGTCCCAAAATTCTTAAAGCTGTACTTTTCCTCCGGTTAATATTAGTGACAGATTTTATTCATCTGACCGTCTCCCACCACTGCACAGCACCAAACACAGCAGGAAGTTACGTACCTCAAGCCGTGTCACCGACTAGGATTTTAGCTGCCACTTTGACAGCTGCAGTGATGGATTTCAGCTCCTGCTCAGAAAATCTGTATTTTAGCATTCTGACCGTGAGATACCAATAACACTGGGAGTGCTCCAGCTCACTTATGTTGTGGGATGATGGTAAACCCTTGGAAGTCCCGGCCATGGGAATGTTCCGAGCAACTTGGAGCAGGACCACCCCTGCAGCAGAGGTGGGTTTCTGCCCAAATCATCACCTTCATCATAGGCGGTCCCTCGGAGTCGGGGATAACTTGCTTCCACATTAAAAATGAGTTCTCAGGTGACTGAAGAGTCCGATGTGGGTCCTACAGTCTCTGTCACAGGTGGGGCAGAGGGTGGTTGAAGGAACGGGTGGGTGGGATGCTTGGCTTCAGCTTGCTCGTGGCGATGAGACTCGAGGTGTTCAGCTGCTTTTCCCGGATGCTTTTCCTCCACTTTGGGCGGTCCTGGGCCAGGGATTCCCAGGTGTCGGTGGGGATGTTATATTTTTCCAAGGTGGGCTTTGAGGGCGTCCTTGAAGCATTTCCTCTGCCCACCTCGGACTGGCGCTCCATGTTGGAGCACTGAGTAGAGCGCTTGTTTTGGGAGTCTCGTATCGGGCATGCGGACAATGTGTCTCGCCCATCGGAGCTGATCGAGTTTAGTCAGTGCTTCGATGCTGGGGATGTTGGCCTGGGCGAGGACACTGATGTTGGTGGGCCTATCCTGCCAATGGATTTGCAGGGTCTTGCAGAGGCAGTGTTGGTGGTACTTCTGCTGTACATAGTCCATGGGCTAGATTTTACACTTTTGTGCAGATCACCCAAAAATAGGCATTATTTCCGGCGTGGGCGGTAAAAATGGGTTTTCAGATCACCGGCTTGTCACCCATTCTCAAAGCCCCTCGTCTCCATTTCTGAAATTGGGCGTTACCGCGAGCGATATGAAATGGGCGTTAGCTTTAAACCTCTCTGACCTTCGATCGTAAAGTGTGGCCGTCCTTAGCAATGGCATGGCAATGCTCGATTCCCGCAATTCAGGAGGTCAAGGGTCATCATGACATGTGAAATAAGAGGAGAGAGGGAGAGAGAGGGAGCTGAGAGGGAGTGAAGGCGTGTCTGGGTGTGGTGTGGCTGCTTTGGGAGGAAGGAGGAAGAGTTTAGAGCTTCACAGCAAATTGGGGGGGAAAAAATTAGCTGTTACCAGCCAGATATTTGCCCGAATTTGGTGCCTATAAATGGAGGGAGAGGAGGAGATGACACAGCATGCCTGTGGAGACTGACACTGGCGAGAGCAGTGAGCTGGGAGAGGAGCGCATTGGAGGACGCAAAAGAGCGAGGAGGTTCTCGGACGAGGCAAATGCCTTCCTTTTGCAGGAGGTCGAGTTACGCTGGGGTGATTTGACACAGGGAGGGCGTGGGAAGCCCACCCCAAAGGCCTACCAAAAAAAATGGGCCGAGATAGCAGATGTGGTCTCGTCGGCGACCAATGAGGTGCGTGAGGGCAACCAGTGCCGCAAGCGATGGAACGACCTTGTTGGATCCGTAAGAGTAAGTGTTACATTTATTTACATGTACTTATATATTTATATAATTTGATTTGTAAGAGTCATGAATGACTATAATCAGATGTGAGGTCTTTCACTTTTACCGGGAATGTTGTACTCAATGCCTGCATTCGTGATGTATGCCTTTAGGTAAAGAATGATCATTATCATCCTAATCATGATTACAGCTGTCGGTTATGTATTATATCAGTCTCTGTGACGGTACCTAGCAATGATATCATGCAATGATCTCATGATCTTTTACAGAAAAAGCTATCGACGATGAGGTCCGTGCAGAGGTGAACGGGTTGGGGGGGCCACCAGTTGTCAGCGACATCACTGAGATAGAGGAGCGGGTGCTCACACTCGTGGGGAAGCACCCCCGGACGGCCACACAAGCAGCTACAGACCCTGAAGTGAGGCCACGTGAGTAAAGTTTACACCATTGCGTGGTGTGAGGTCAACTGATGCCACACCCACTCATATCTGAACAATAATATGTGATAGATGGGTTCTAAAATTGTCCTATAAATAATGGGGGCCTAATGAGAATCATTGCAATGCACAATGTGTTGACGGTCATGAAATGTGATGTCTGCGATGATTTTGAGAGCGATGGTGCTCTTGTCGTGCATATGCTGTGTGTAGCGCTGGACTCACCTTGTGACCCGAGCACCCTCTTCTCCTCTAATAACCTCATTTGTGTTTTGCAGCTCAGCCAGCAGCGCGGCCCCAGGCAAGGCCACAGAGGCCTTGGGGTGGGGGCGCGGGGCTGATTCAGCAGACGATCCTACAACTGATGCTGAGGAGCTCCGATTGTCGCCCGTCAATCCGCTGGGTCTGTTCTCTACGGATGAGAGCGCCGACTTCGAGGAACCAGGCTCCAGAAAGCATTCCACCCCAAGGCCATCTAGTGCTCCTCCGGCCATTCCCGCCTCCACTCTGGCGGTACCGGGCCCAACCATCTCGCCACAGGGCACCCCCGTTTGTCCCCAGGACGGCGACGATCCCGCGGAGGTTTCGTGGATGTGGCGGGTCTGGTCCACGAGCGCCAGATGAGAGCGGAGAGATGGTTAAGTTGTCCAGGAGAACTGTCGACATTGGTGGCCAGATCCTCAATGCATTGGGGGGGGGGGGGGGACATATCCCGACAGCTGGCCACCCTCTCCGGCACCATGACTGGGTACGTTCCGCGGATGGCGGAGTTCCTGGTGGCGATAGCCAGGAACATCGCCGGCACAGGCCTCCTCGTGGTCCCGGAGTGCGGCACTCCACCCCTAGGTTCCGCACCACCTGTGCCAACGACACGAGAGACACAAGATCCTGCATCTGGATTCGAGAATGTTCCCACCTCGGCACCCCCCACTCCTGTACCCGTGCAACAACCGGCCCTGCCTTCATCACCCCCCAATGAGGCACCGCCTGAGGAGCTCTTCGGCCGTGGGGCAAGGAGGGGAAGGGGTAGAGGTGGGGAGAAGGGGAGGGGGGGAAGGAAGGTGCATGTCCGCAGGTGATGGCTGTGTTCTATCTCCATCTGGGTGTGTGCAATTTGTTGTAATGTATGGGGGAGGGGGGCACCTTCCTGATTTGCCTTTGTATTCTGTGTTGCTGGACATGTTGACCATTTAATTGATGTCAATGGTCGAAAAAGTGGGGTGGGGGTGGGGTGTTTTTGCCCATGATACTTATGATTTCAGACCAATGGTCGTATAAAATGTTTTTTATTTAACATAACTTTGTTGCGCATTGTCTCAGATAACTGGACCGTTACACACTGGTGATTCCTTAACATGAAAGGGTTAAATAAAACATAACTTGAATCAACTTAAACTTTAACTGGCACCAAGGTGATGCCCACCATTGATGTCTGAACTGCACACACACAGCAGTGTGTGAGCTTTGTCAAATACAGCAACGTTCATTCAGGCAAATCGCTCATTTATGAGCTCCTGACGTAAGAGTCTTGCAGCTCTGTAGCCAGCACGGGCTCTTTCCTGTGGTCTGGAGGGGGGGGGGGCGTGGGCTTGGTTGTATAGTCAGCCTGATTGTCTGGCCCTAGGTCAGTGTTCAGCCACGTGTCCTCCTCTTCCTCTCTCTCCTGAGGTGGAGCATCAGTCCCTTCTGGCAATTCTTGTCCCCTCCTGATAGTCAGGTTGTGCAGCATGGAGCACATGACCACGAATTGAGCTACCTGCTCAGGGTTGTATTGTAGATCCCCTCCTGAGTGGTCCAGGTATCTAAAGTGCTGCTTAAGCACAGTTATTGTTTTCTGGACCACATTGCGTGTGTCTCTGTGGCTCTGGTTGTATCGCTTCTCGGCCTCGGTGTGGGTGTCACGCAGGGGGAGGGTCATCAGCCAGGTGGCTTGGCCATATCGGTTATCACCAAGCATCCAGCATTGTCCTTGTGGCTGACTCTTAAAGATGTCAGAGGCAGCGCTCTCATGCAGGACGTGAGCCTCATCGAAGCTGCCCGGACATTTGGAATTCACTGCCATTATTATCTGGTTGTGGTCGACAATTAGTTGGACCTTCAGGGAGTGAAATCCTTTTCTGGTACGAAAAAGCTCTGGGTCCTGAGAAGGTGGCCACATGGCGATGTGAGTGCACTGTATTGCTCCCTGCACCCTGGGGAACTTAGCAATGTGGTAGGATGCTCCAGCCCTGTCAGTCTGAACCTCCGTGGTCATGGGGAAGCTGATAAATTCCATCCTACGCGTGTACACAACCTCAGTGACCTGTCTAATGCAGCGATGTGTGGCATGGTGAGACAGAGGGAAATGGCGACCGCGGAGGGCCCGAAAGGAACTGGATGCCTAGAACGACAGTGCCATGGTGACCTTGACCTTGACGGGCAGTGATATCCTGAAGGTGATGGCAGGCTGCAGATCTGGCTTGATGAACTCGCATATTTCAGTGATCACTACTTTGTGGAAGCGCAGTCTCAGAAGGCAGGTGTGCTCAGGTAACATAGAAACATAGAAACATAGAAAATAGGTGCAGGAGCAGGCCATTCAGCCCTTCTAGCCTGCACCGCCATTCAATGAGTTCATGGCTGAACATGAAACTTCAGTACCCCCTTCTTGCTTTCTCGCCATAACCCTTGATCCCCCGAGTAGTAAGGACTTCATCTAACTCCCTTTTGAATATATTTAGTGAATTGGCCTCAACTACTTTCTGTGGTAGAGAATTCCACAGGTTCACCACTCTCTGGGTGAAGAAGTTTCTCCTCATCTCGGTCCTAAATGGCTTACCCCTTATCCTCAGACTGTGACCCCTGGTTCTGGACTTCCCCAACATTGGGAACATTCTTTCTGCATCTAACCTGTCTAAACCCGTCAGAATTTTAAACGTTTCTATGAGGTCCCCTCTCATTCTTCTGAACTCCAGTGAATACAAGCCCAGTTGATCCAATCTTTCTTGATAGGTCAGTCCCGCCATCCCGGGAATCAGTCTGGTGAACCTTCGCTGCACTCCCTCAATAGCAAGAATGTCCTTCCTCAAGTTAGGAGACCAAAACTGTACACAATACTCCAGGTGTGGCCTCACCAAGGCCCTGTACAACTGTAGCAACACCTCCCTGCCCCTGTATTCAAATCCCCTCGCTATGAAGGCCAACATGCCATTTGCTTTCTTAACCGCCTGCTGTACCTGCATGCTAACCTTCAATGACTGATGTACCATGACACCCAGGTCTCGTTGCACCTCCCCTTTTCCTAATCTGTCACCATTCAGATAATAGTCTGTCTCTCTGTTTTTACCACCAAAGTGGATAACCTCACATTTATCCACATTATACTTCATCTGCCATGCATTTGCCCACTCACCTAACCTATCCAAGTCACTCTGCAGCCTAATAGCATCCTCCTCGCAGCTCACACTGCCACCCAACTTAGTATCATCCGCAAATTTGGAGATACTGCATTTAATCCCCTCGTCTAAATCATTAATGTACAATGTAAACAGCTGGGGCCCCAGCACAGAACCTTGCGGCACTCCACTAGTCACTGCCTGCCATTCTGAAAAGTACCCATTTACTCCTACTCTTTGCTTCCTGTCTGACAACCAGTTCTCAATCCACGTCAGCACACTACCCCCAATCCCATGTGCTTTAACTTTGCACATTAATCTCTTGTGTGGGACCTTGTCGAAAGCCTTCTGAAAGTCCAAATATACCACATCAACTGGTTCTCCTTTGTCCACTTTACTGGAAACATCCTCAAAAAATTCCAGAAGATTTGTCAAGCATGATTTCCCTTTCACAAATCCATGCTGACTTGGACCTATCATGTCACCATTTTCCAGATGCACTGCTATGACATCCTTAATAATTGATTCCATCATTTTACGAGGTAAGACCTCTTCTCCCTGTAAGTGCGGGGTATGTATGGTCTGGACCTCCTCCTCATTCTGGCACGTCTTAGATTGGGCACATAATGATGTGCATTAGACATTGTGCCATTTGCACTCTGCAGCATCTGAGTATTAATCGATGCAAACTGAGAAATGGCTGGTCCCATTGCAATGAAAGTATAATAGCGAATAGCGATTGATCAGAAGCAATAATTTCCACACTAAAAGATACCTGCAGTAAAACCCAATCGTCCAGAGTCTAAAAAGATGTCTGTTGAGATGGTCACTTCACCCGAGAAGAACTCCAGAGTCAATCCAAACTCCCCTGAAGTTGAAGCAACCTTTTCAATGAAGCGACCTGCGATTTGAAAAATGGCGTCCACACCACTGTGATTCGTTCAGAACAGTTCCACTTTTTCAGAGTGGTGTTTTTGGGCGAGCGATATTATGGGCGAGATGTGTGTGAGGTGGTGAAAGTGATGCTGGGCGATATCACGGGCATTGGTTTCACCCATTCTGATGATTCCGCCCCAAAAAAATGGGCGGGCAGTATTATTTTTTCCCGGCGTTACGTACATACCGAAAGTAACGCTCGCCGATATGTCTCCGAGAAATGGGCGATAGTGCCCATTTAGCCACAAAATGGAAACTATCTGGGCATTATACCTCATTTCAGCGGTTAGTGAGCGTTATGCATGCAAAAATAATGGAAAATCTAGCCCTATGTCTCTGAGCCACCTGGAGACGGTTATCTTCAGTTGTCGGATGGCCTTTTCAACCTCGTGCCGGGCTGGGGTTGTTCTGAGATGGCGGCGGACAGTATGCTGTGGGATGGAGTCGAGGGCACTCACATCGAAGACAGAATCTCAGTTGAGGAGATCCTCGCAGTGTTCCTTCCAATGGGCACTGGCTGCTTCTCTGTCCTTGATGAGCACCTCTCCATTCTTGGCCCTCAGTGGGGTAGGACCTTGGGTGCTTGGGCCGTAGGTCGTCTTGACTTGAGCTGAAGAATCCGCGCACGTCGTGGTTGTTGGCTAGCTGCTGGATTCTTTGCGCTTTCTCCACCAACCGCCTTCTTTAGGTCGTGGGTTTTCTGGTGGACCTCAGCCTTCAGACATCTGTGGCGCTGCATCCTTGCCCTCGAGTTGTGTTGCTGCTTCCAGTCCAAGAATGCCTTTCGCTTGCAGCTTATTAGCTGCTGGATCTCCTGGTCGTTCTCGTCGAACCAGTCTTGGTGTTTCCTGGTCAAATGACCGAGTGTCACTTTGAAAGTGCTGATTATGGAGACCTTGAGGGCAGACCAGGCACTGTGGACACTCTGCGTCTCTGGGTCACTGGGAGTCGTCAGGTTGGCTGAATAGGACTTTCTTTGCAGGATCTTTGAGCGCTCGGGCGTTGAATTTCCTGTGGCACTGTTTCTGTTGCCAGGGCAATGTTGATGGTGATGACTGGTCATCAAAAGGAGTTCAGTGATGGAGAAAGACTAGAGAGGCTGGGATTGTTCTACTTAGAGAAAAGAATGTTAAGGGAGGGATTTAACCGAGATGTTCAGAATTGTGAGTGATTTTGATAAATAAGAAGAACGTGTTTCCACTGGCGGAAGGGTCAGTAACAAGATTTATGATAATTGGCATAAAAAAGTGGGGAAGATGAGGAAAATTTGTTTTACTCAGTTGTTATGATCAGGAACGTGCTGCCTAAAAATGTGGTGGCAGACGGTTCGTGGTGTGCCACAGGGATCGGTGCTGGGACCACAACTGTTTACAATATACATAGATGACCTGGAAGAGGGGACAGAGTGCAGTGTAACAAAATTTGCAGATGACACAAAGATTAGTGGGAAAGCGGGTTGTGTAGAGGACACGAGAGGCTGCAAAGAGATTTAGATAGGTTAAGCGAATGGGCTAAGGTTTGGCAGATGGAATACAATGTCGGAAAGTGTGAGGTCATCCACCTTGGGGAAAAAAAACAGTAAAAGGGAATATTATTTGAATGGGGAGAAATTACAACATGCTGCGGTGCAGAGGGACCTGGGGGTCATTGTGCATGAATCCCAAAAGGTTAGTTTGCAGGTGCAGCAGGTAATCAGGAAGGCGACTGGAATGTTGGCCTTCATTGCGAGAGGGATGGAGTACAAAAGCAGGGAGGTCCTGCTGCAACTGTACAGGGTATTGATGAGGCCGCACCTGGAGTACTGCGTGCAGTTTTGGTCACCTTACTTAAGGAAGGATATACTAGCTTTGGAGGGGGTACAGAGACGATTCACTAGGCTGATTCCGGAGATGAGAGGATTACCTTATGATGATAGATTGAGTAGACTGGGTCTTTACTCGTTGGAGTTCAGAAGGATGAGGGGTGATCTTATAGAAACATTTAAAATAATGAAAGGGACAGACAAGATAGAGGCAGAGAGGTTGTTTCCACTGGTCGGGGAGACTAGAACTAGGGGGCACAGCCTCAAAATACGGGGGAGCCAATTTAAAACCGAGTTGAGAAGGAATTTCTTCTCCCAGAGGGTTGTGAATCTGTGGAATTCTCTGCCCAAGGAAGCAGTTGAGGCTAGCTCATTGAATGTATTCAAGTCACAGATAGATAGATTTTTAACCAATAAGAGAATTAAGGGTTATGAGGAGCGGGCGAGCTGAGTCCACGGCCAGATCAGCCATGATCTTGTTGAATGGCGGAGCAGGCTCGAGGGGCTAGATGGCCTACTCCTGTTCCTAATTCTTATGTTCTTATGTAATATCGAGTTGCACAGAATTTACAGCAAGAAACAGGTAATTCGGAACAACAGGTCTCTGCTGGTATTTATGTTCCACACGAGCCACCTCCACCGAACTTCACCAAATCTTAACAAAATCTTCTATTTCTTTCTTCTTCGTGTACTTATCGAGCTCCCTCTTGAATACATCGACACTGTTCGCCACAACTACTCCATGTGGTTGCAAGTTACACATTCTAACTACTCTCCGGCTAAAGAAGTTTCACTTCAATTCCCTATGGGATTTATTAGTGACTATCTTATATCTATGACCAATGTTCCCTCAAATATTTTATTGGGCTGCGTGGCCCATTCAAGATTCTGCACATATACGGTTTTCCACTTGGGAAGTCAGTGGGATCGCCAGAGCACTGTGCAGCCGGGGTTTTGGATTCCCCCGCCAATAGAAACATTTTCTTTACATCTGCACTATCAAAACCCTTCATAACTTTACAGACTAAGAATCACCCACAACTTACTCTATTCTAGAGAAAAGAGAACCAGCCTTTTCAGTCTTTCCTGATAATTATAACATCTCGGTTCTGGTATCAACCGTGTAAATCATTTTTGCACATTCCCCAGAGCCATTATATGCTCTCTGTTGTAACTTCTTCATTCACTTTATCCCATGTTATTGTGGCAAGCAAATGTAAATCCGTGTGAGAAAGGATTAATGGGAGTCAAGGGATACGGGGACTGGGCGGGAAAGTTGAGGTCGAAGATCAGCCACAATGGCGGAAAAGGCTCAAGGGGCCGAATGGCCTGCTCCTGCTCCTAATTCTGATGTTCTTATGCAAGTTGAGGTCTGTTGTGTATGGAGAAAGTGTCAGACTGAACACTGAGCTCAAACGAACATGTGACCTTAGTCCTTTATTGCAGGTCTCCAGAGTGCCTCTCCAACCTATGAAGCCTCCTTAAATACCTGTGCTCCCAAGGGATTATGGGATCCCTTGGGACTCCAGGGGATGAGATGAGCCCTCTGGTGGCTGTACAGAGTAAAAAGAAGTCCACATATATAACAAGGTCCAGTTAACAGCTTGCAACTCGACCCCAATTAACGGCTTATAAGTAATAAATAATCATTTGTTGTTCTTGTGTGTGTGTTTGTTATCAGGAATCAATGAATTTATGTTTTGTTCATTAATTTACTTTAAGATTAATTTATTACTGATTTGTTTCTCAGTTAAGAGGAATTGTACTTCCGAACCCTGTCAGAACAGTGGCACATGCATTGAGTCTGCAAATGGATTTGTGTGTTCCTGTCCACCACAATTCGAAGGACAATTCTGCGAAAGTAAGTCTTCTATGTTGATTCTGTTTTAATCGCGCCTCCTTTGGAAGATGTTGGGGCAGATTAAAACCATGTAGGGTTTTGATAGAGTAAATAAGGATAAGCTCTCCATTGGCAGGAGGATCAGTAACCAGAGGACACAAATTTCAGGTCATTGCTCATAGAGATGAGCGGTGATTATTTTATGCAGAGAGTTGTTATGATCGGGAACGCACTGCCTGAAAGGACTGTGAAAGCAGATTCAAAAGTAACTTTAGAGCAATCCAACTTGATATTTTAACAATGATGATTAACAGGCTTCATTTTTGTTACATGGGAGTCGATCCTTTAAAACTTTTCATCACAACCCGAGTGGCCGGTTTCTGTGCTGTAAATTCTATGTAAAGTCCACGGAGTCTCAATTCAGGGTCCGCACAAGGCCCGTTACTGCAGTTTTGTGGCGGCCATGTGGCGGAATTAAGTGGTCGCACGATGCAGTCGATTGGCCTCCACGACCCAAATTTAGCTCTGGGATTTTTTTCGGCCTGTCCCCATTTCCGCCCCCCGCTGCTGTCGACTGCCGCAAGCGTGTCATCAAAGCGCGCACCGCTGATCTCCAGCGCACTCCACCCCAAATTTACCTGCAAATCTCTTTGCTGCACCGTGCACTGCCCCCGACAGCTTTTTCCGTCTGTGCACCTTGTTCTGTGTGTGTGGGGCACAGCCGGCCGACTTCCCGAACGGCCGGCCAATTATTGCCCCGGGTTCAGCCGGGCAGGCAGCCTGGCACCCACCGACTGCTGGCCCAGCCGAAACCCTCCCTGGTGGCCCAGTGGCCAAACCTACAGTTTCCGCCGATTCTCTCGCCTTTAAATGAGGGGAGGGGCGTGGTGACACACACGCGCAGTTACATCACCACCGCTCCGCCACTGAGTGACAGCGGCGGAGATGTGGCCCCTCACCAGGTCTTACTGCCGCACTTCCGCCCCCATTATGACCAACTTCTGGTCTTGTCGGGGGAAAAAAACGTCGAGGACCTGAATATCGATCAGGAGACGACCTCTTCCCACGCAGCGGTGAAACCAGATAAGAAATGGAAGGTGCGGTGTGCCTGAATTTCGGCCCATGCATTACTTCTCAGAGGGAGAAAGGTCACACGAGTTCATGAGCCACTCAGTCCCTAACGTCACTCATAGGAATTTCAGGCTCTTAAACTCTGCTGGCTGTGAACAGCAGCTATGAACGAGAGATGCTGACTTTGCACAATCCATCATTGCGGTGTTGAACCTGTGGTTTTCCAATTGAGAAACAAGGCTCAACGTTAATGAACCTGATCGATTTTTGTTCAGTAAGGGCATTAAATGTTATGGAACCAAGGTGGGTAGATGGAGTTAAGATACAGATCAGCCGTGATCTAACTGAAATGTGGAAACGGCTCGAGAGGCTGAATGGCATCCTCCTGTTCCTAAGTTCCTCAATGTCTCTAATTGTGTTGAAAATGTGTTTTTCCCAATTGATTTTCATTAGTTAGTGTTAACAGAATTCTGTTTAATTTCCCCGCAGAATACCATACTTGTACGACTAATGGTTAATATTTTCATTGGGAGAATTTATTGTCTTTATTGTCTCTGAGTGAAGCTGTTCCCAAATCCCGTCACTGCACCATCCCACTGCTCGTTGACTGCTCCTCACGGGTCCCAAAATTCTTAAGGCTGTACTTTTCCTCCGGTTGATATGAGTGACAGATTGTATTCATCTGACCGTCTCCCACCACTGCAGGAAATTCCCAACCTCAAACCATGTCACCGACTAGGATTTTAGCTGCCACTTTGACAGCTGCAGTGGCAGAATTCAGCTCCTGCCCAGAAAATCTCGATTTCCGCACTCTAACCGTGAGATACCAGTAACACTGGGACTGCTCCAGCTCACTTATATTGTGGGACAGTGATAAACCCTTCAGTCCCCATCTCATGGTGGTATCAGTAATGTTCCAGGCAACTTGGAGCAGGGCCACCACCACAGCAGAGTCTAATTTCCCTTCAGAAACATCCTTCTGACAGCAACAGTCATCAGCAAAAGGTTTTCAGTGATGGAAAGACACTAGAGAAGCCGGGATTGTTTTCTTTAGAGAAAGGAATGTTAAGGGGGGGATCTAATCAAGATGTTCAGAACTGTGAGTGATTTTAATAGAGTAAATAAGAATTGTTTCCACTGGCAGGAGGGTCAGTAACCAGAGTCCCAATGTTGCAAACCAGTTTGTGCTCTCTGCCAACATTGCTGTGCCAATAATCTTTACAAGTGCATTCACTCATATATATACACACACACACACACCAAGTAGAAAGGACTATTACCCATAGACCGAGGCGCATGGAGTTACAGGTGGACATGCTTTCCCAGCTCTCCATTTAACAAAACATGCCATTTCTACACGAGCACCTCTCTGTAGTTACATTCATTAGACCGGGCGTCGTCTTTAAGAAGAAATCAGTTCTCAATTCCCTGAAAAATACCAGTAATCCAACTCATCTTCCACCCTTCAACATGGAGTTCGGGTCCTTCATTGAAACACCTGTGAACTCATCCTTTTTGGCGTGGAAGCAAGTCATCCTCGTTTCGAGGGACTGCCTCTGATGATGAGTAACCAGAGGACATACATTTATGATAATTGGCAAAAAAAAGTGGGGAAGATGAGGAAAATTTATATTACTCGTAGAGTTGTTATGATCTGTAATGTGGAAATGGGTTAACATAGAGTTACATAGAAACATAGAAACATAGAAAATAGGTGCAGGAGTAGGCCATTCGGCCCTTCGAGCCTGCACCGCCATTCAATGAGTTCATGGCTCAACATGCAACTTCAGTACCCCATTCCTGCTTTCTCGCCATACCCCTTGATCCCCCGAGTAGTAAGGACCTCATCTAACTCCTTTTTGAATATATTTAGTGAATTAGCCTCAACAACTTTCTGTGGTAGAGAATTTACAGCAAGAAACCAGTTATTCAGAGCAACAGGTCAATGCCGGTATTAATGGTCCACACGAGCCCCCTCCACATTACTTAATCTAATCCTATTCCTTTCTTCCGCGTGTATTTATCTATATTCTCCGTCTACGCTAATCGGCACAACTACACCACGTGGTTGCAAGTTCCATATTCTAATTACCCTCTGGGTAAAGAAATTTCACTTGAATTCCTTATTGGATTATTTTGTGACTATCTTATATCTATGCCCAATATTCCCTTAAATATTTTATTGGGCTGCTTGGCCCATTCATAATTCTGCACTCGGGCAGTTTTCCTCTTTAACAGCTGGTGAGCTAGCTGCCCGGGACCTCCAGAGCACTGTGCAGCCACGCAGCTTAAAGGGAACCTTGTCTATGACCACTAGTTTTGGATTCCCCTGCATGTAAAAGCATTTTCTCTACATCTACCCTATCAAAACCCTTCATAACTTTAAGGATCACTATTAGATCACACACATCCTTCTCACATCCTTCTCTATTCTAGAGAAAAGCGTCACAACATGATCAATCTTTCTTGATAGATATAACACCTCAGTTCTGGTCTCAACCGTGTAAACCATTTTTGCACATTATCCAGACCCGTTATATCCTTCCGGTTGTAACTTCTTGATCCACTTTATCCCACGTTTTTCGCGGCAAGAAAATGTAAGCCAGTGCGAGAACGGATGATGAGGTCCAATTAACATCTTGCAACACGACCCCAATTACAAGTTTAAAAATAACCAGCTGAAAATAAGCATTTGCTTTTTTTGGCAGGGGTGCGACAAGAGTGTGTTTGTTATCCAGAAACAATGAATTTAATTTTTGTTGCTTAATTATTTAGTAATTAATTTATTACTGACTTGTTTCTCAGATCAGAGGACCTGTGCCTCCAATCCCTGTCAGTTTAACGGCACATGCATGGAGAATGCACAAGGATGTAAGTTTTCTATGTTCATGTTGTTTAAATCTCACATCTTGGGAAGATGCTGGGGAAGAATAAAATCGTGTAGGGTTTTGATAGAGTAAATCAGGGTATATTCATTCCAGTGGCAGGAGGGGCAGTAACCAGAGGACACAAATTTCAGGTAATTGCCCAAAGAGAAGAGCTGAGATTATTCCACGCAGCGAGTTGTTATGATCGGGAACGCACTGCCTGAAAGGATGGTGAAAGCAGATTCAATAGTAACTTTAGAGCCATCCAACTTGATATTTTAACAATGCTGACCATACTTGATTTTTGTTACACAGGAGTCAACCTTTCAAGAAATGTCAGCATAACCCAGTTGGGCCGAATAGCCTGTTTCGGTTCTGTAAAGTCTATGTAAAGTCCACATTGCTTCTCAGAGAGAGGAAACTCACACAAGCTCGAGAGATACTTTGTGGGGGGGGCAAAATTAGCCTCTTTTCAACTGCTGGTGGTGCCTCTAACGGTGGCAAAATGTATCTCGCCTGGGCGCAGTGAGAACTGTGGTTAGCGCCCCTCTCGGTACTGCCCGGCAATGATGATGGTGACTACTTCTCTTGTGTCTGAAAATTGCTAAAGTTGTAAATTTCCTCCGTCTTGATATTAGAGACAGAATGTATTATCTGACCGTCTCCCGCCACTTCAAAGCACAAACCACAGCAGGAAATTTCCAACCTCTAAGCTTGTCACAGACTGGAATGTTAGCCACCACTATGACAGCTGCAGTGGCGGATTTGGCCTCCTGCCCAGAAAATCTGGATTTCCGCACTCTCACCGTGAGATCCCAGTAACGTTGGGATTGCTCCGGCTCACTTGTGTTGTGGGACGGTGGGAAACCCTTGGAAGTCCCGGCCATGTGGCGGTAACACGGAATATCCCGGGCAACTTGGAGCAGGACCACCCACTGTCCAAAGATCCTTCTGACAGCAACCGTCCTCAGCAAAAGGTGTTCAGTGATGGAGCGAGACTGGGGAAGTCGGGATTGTTCTCCTTGGAGAAAGGAATGATAAGGGGGGACTTAATCGAGATCTTCAGAATTGTGAGTGATTTTGATAGAGTAAATAAGAAGGAAGTGTTTCCACTGGCAGGAGGGTCATAACCAGAGGATGTACATTTTTGATAATTAGCAAAAAAAAATAGTGGGGAAGATGAGGAAAGTGTGTTTTACTCAGAGTTGTTAAGCATTGCCTGAAAGGTGGAAGCAGGTTAATACAGTAACACTGAGTTACATAGAATTTACAGCAAAGAAACCGGTTATTCGGAACAACAGGTCTATGGTGGTATTAATGCTCCACACGAGTCTCTTCCACCCGACTTAATCTAATCATATTAACAAAACCTTCTATTCCTTTCTTGCTCATGTACTTATCTACCTTCCCCATAAATACATCGCCTAATCACCACAACTACTCCAAGTGTTTGCAAGTTCCATATTCTAACTACTCTCTGGGTAAAGAAGTTTCACTTGAATTCCTTATGGGATTTATTAGTGACTATTTTATATCCATGACTAATGTTCCCTCATATATTTTGTTGGGCTGCATGACCCAATCAAAATTCTGAGCATATGCAATTTTCCCCTTTTTAAAAGCCGGTGAGCTGGCTGTATGGGACATACACATCGCTGTGCCACTGTACAGCTTAAAGGGAACCTTGTCAAAGACCCCTCGTGCTCGATTTCCCCCACAAATAGACCATGTTGCTCTCTACATCTACCCTATCAAACCACTTTATAATTTTAAAGACCAGTATTAAATCACCCACAACATTCTCTATATAAAAGGGGTCAGAGGGTCAAGTAAGGAGGAGGAACTGAAATGGTGTTGGGAAATTGATGGGATTGAAGGCCGATAAATCCCCAGGGCCTGATAGACTACATCCCAGAGTACTTAAGGAGGTGGCCTTGGAAATAGCGGATGCATTGACAGTCATTTTCCAACATTCCATAGACTCTGGATTAGTTCCTATGGAGTGGAGGGTAGCCAATGTAACCCCACTTTTTAAAAAAAGGAGGGAGAGAGAAAACGGAATTATAGACTGGTCAGTCTGACATCGGTAGTGGGTAAAATGATGGAATCAATTATTAAGGATGTCATAGCAGCGCATTTGGAAAGAGGTGACATGATAGGTCCAAGTCAGCATGGATTTGTGAAAGGGAAATCATGCTTGACAAATCTTCTGGAATTTTTTGAGGATATTTCCAGTAGAGTGGACAAGGGAGAACCAGTTGGTGTGTTGTACTTGGACTTTCAGAAGGCTTTTGACAAGGTCCCACACAAGAGATTAATGTGCAAAGTTAAAGCACATGGGATTGGGGGTAGTGTGCTGACGTGGATTGAGAACTGGTTGTCAGACAGGAAGCAAAGAGTAGGAGTAAATGGGGACTTTTCAGAATGGCAGGCAGTGACTAGTGGGGTACCGCAAGGTTCTGTGCTGGGGCCCCAGCTGTTTACACTGTACATTAATAATTTAGATGAGGGGATTAAACGTAGTATCTCCAAATTTGCGGATGACACTAAGTTGGATGGCAGTGTGAGCTGCGAGGAGGATGCTATGAGGCTGCAGAGTGACTTGGATAGGTTAGGTGAGTGGGCAAATGCATAGCAGATGAAGTATAATGTGGATAAATGTGAGGTTATCCACTTTGGTGGTAAAAACAGAGAGACAGACTATTATCTGAATGGTGACAGATTAGGAAAAGGGGAGGTGCAACGAGACCTGGGTGTCATGGTACATCAGTCATTGAAGGTTGGCATGCAGGTACAGCAGGCGTTTAAGAAAGCAAATGGCATGTTGGCCTTCATAGCGAGGGGATTTGAGTACAGGGGCAGGGAGGTGTTACTACAGTTGTACAGGGTCTTGGTGAGGCCACACCTGGAGTGTTGTGTACAGTTTTGGTCTCCTAACTTGAGGGACATTCTTGCTATTGAGGGAGTGCAGCGAATGTTCACCAGACTGATTCCCGGGATGGCAGGACTGACATATCAAGAAAGACTGGATCAACTGGGCTTGTATTCACTGGAGTTCAGAAGAATGAGAGGGCATCTCATCGAAACGTTTAAAATTCTGACGGGTTTAGACAGGTTAGATGCAGGAAGAATGTTCCCAATGTTGGGGAAGTCCAGAACCAGGGGACACAGTCTAAGGATAAGGGGTAAGCCATTTAGGATCGAGATGAGGAGAAACTTCTTCACCAAGAGAGTGGTGAACCTGTGGAATTCTCTACCACAGGAAGTTGTTGAGGCCAATTCACTAAAAATATTCAAAAAGGAGTTTGATGAAGTCCTTACTACTAGGGGGATCAAGGGGTATGGTGAGAAAGCAGGAATGGGGTACTGAAGTTGCATGTTCAGCCATGAACTCATTGAATGGCGGTGCAGGCTAGAAGGGCCGAATGGCCTACTCCTGCACCTATTTTCTATGTTTCTATGTTTCTATGTCTATAGAAAAGAGAACTAGCATGTTCAGTCTATCGCGATAGTTATAACATCCCAGTTCTGGTATCAACACTGTAAATAATTTTTGCATCTTTTCCAGAGCCGTTATATCCTTTCTGTTGTAACTTCTTGATCGTTTTTAATCCATTTTTTGTGGCAAGCAAATGTAAATCAGTGTGACAACAGATGAGGTGAATTGACAGCTTGCAACACGACCCCAATTAACGGCTTACAAGTTAAAAAATAATTAGCTGAAAATAATCGTTTGCTTTCTTTGTCCGGGCGCAGTAAGAGTGAGTTTGTTCTCAAGAATCAATGATTTATGTTTCTTTCATTAATTATTTCATGGTTAATTTATTGTTTCTCAGTTCAGATGAATTGTACCTCCAACGTCTGTCAGAGCGGTGGCACATGCATTGAGACTGCAAATGGATTTTTGTGTTCCTGTCCACCACAATACGAAGGACAATTCTGCGAAAGTAAGTTATCTATGTTCCTTTTGTTTAAATCTCGCCTCGTCGGAAGATGCTGGGGCAGATTAAAATCATGTATGGTTTTGATAGAATAAATAAGGATAAACTAATTGCACTGACAGGAGGGGCAGTAACCAGAGGACACAAATTTAAGGTCATTGCCCGAAGAGATGAGGGGCGATTATTCTACACAGCGAGCTGTTATGATCGGGAATGCACTCTCTGAAAGGATGGTGAAAGCAGATTCAATAGTAACTTTAGAGCCATCCAACTTGATATTTCAACAACGATGACCAACAGTGCTTCATTTTTGTTGCACGGGAGTCGACCGTTTAAAAATTCTCAGCCTAGCTCAGAATCCCACCACGATCAGCCCCAACACCAACATCACTAAACACACCAGCATCACCATCAACAACACCAATCTTCTCCACAATAAACTGATGCTGCACAGGGCATCAACACCCGATCACATTGCTGCCTGGGAGGCCTGGGATGTCCTCAACATGGCCACATTTACTTCACTTGACACTCTACACCCTGGTTGCAAGATGATACGCCAGTTTGGCACCAGCTCTATAAAGCATCCCTGCAATGCCCAAACCATTCCTTTCACAGTCATCACCATTGTGAGGGATACTGTTATGTCTCATCATTCACTACAACTCACCAAGCCACTTCCAAAGGTGCCCACAAATCTGTCCAAGAACGCAAAGGGCTGAAAATAAAGATTTCAATGTTTCACAACACATCAACAAGCCGGTGAGCAGGCTGCCCGGGATCTCCAGAGTGCTGCACATGCTCGCAGTTTAAAGGGAACCTTGTCTAAGTCTCCTAGTTTTGGATTCCCCTGCAAGTAGAAACATTTTCTCTACAGCTACCCTCTCAAAGCCCTTCCAAATCTTAAAGATCTTAAAGACACTGTTAGATCACCCACAACCTCCTCTATGCTAGAGTAAAGAGCACCAGCCTGTTCAGCTCTCTTGATAGTTATAACATCTTAGGTATGGTATCAACTGTGTAAATCGTGATTGCACCTTCCCCAAACCCTTTCTGTTGTAACTTTTTGATCCACTTTATCCCAATTTTTGTGGGAAGCAAATGTAAATCTGTGTGAGAACGAATGATGAGGTCCAATTAACAGTTTGCAACATGGCCCCAATTAATGGTTTACAAGTTTAAAAAATAATTTGCTGAAAATTATCATTTTCTTTTGTCGGGGCACAGCGAGAGTGTGTTTGTTATCGAGAATCAATTAATTCATGTTTCGTGGATTAATTACTTAATTAATTTATTAATAATTTATTTCTCAGTTCAGAGGAATTGTACCTCCAACTCCTGTCAGAACGGTGGCACATGCATAGAGGTTACAGCTGGATTTGTGTGTTCCTGTCCACCACAATACAGAGGACAATTCTGCGAAAGTACGTTTTCTATGTTCATTTTGCTTAAATCTCGCCTCTTCAGGAAATGCTGGAGCAGATTAAAATCATGTCGGGTTTTGACAGAGTAAATAAGGGTAAACTCTCCAGTGGCAGGAGGGGCAGTAACCAGAGGACACAAATTTCAGGTCATTGCCCAAAGAGACGAGGAGAAATATTTTACACGGTGAGCTGTTATGATCTGGAGCGTACGGCCTGAAAGGATGGTGAAAGCAGATTCTATAGTAACTTCAGAACAATTCAAATTGATATTTTAACAATGATGCCCAACGTGCTGCTTTTATGTTACACGGGAGTCGACCTTTAAAAATTCTCAGCCTAACCCAGTTGGGCCAAATGGCCTGTTTCTGAGCAGTAAATTCTATGTAGAAAAGTCACAGGGACTCATGGGCCACTAATGTCACTAAGAGGCTCTCAAACTCTACTTGCTGTCAACAGCAGATATGAACAAGATACACTGATTTTACACGCCTGATCATTCTGGTGTTGAAACTATAGTTTTCCAATTGAGAATCAAGGCTGAAGGTTAATTAAATAGATTTTTTGTTTAGTAAGGGTACAAAGTTTGTGGAACGAAGGCGGGTAGATGGAGTTACGGTTGTGATTTTGTTGACCACGTCAGTGGCAGGTCCCAACCCGCTGCTGGCTCCACCCCACTCTGTAAAATGAATTTCCCTTAATGGAGTTTACCCAAAACTGAAGGAAGTGGGGTCGGGTGACGTCATTTGATGAGCTGCTTCAAACACTGACAATGAATGCCCAAAGGCACAGGGTTGTACCCAGGCTCTCCCATAGCTCCCTCCACAGCACAGCACTCAGAGAGATCCTCCTCCCTTCCCTTGGCGGAATAGTCCTGTGCAGGAGATCAATACAGCCGAGTTACAAATTGCAGCGGAGGGCACGAGCAGGGATATGTTCGGGAGGACCTGGGTGCTGGGCAGCCAGAGTTTCAATGGTCTCAGTACATCACGAAATGTTATTGAAAGCCACACTCAACCTCCTCCTGCTGTGTCTCTCATCACATTCCCGACTCTATACTCCTGCACATCTTTACTCACACCAAAATACCTTGCACCTGCGCCCATTCCTTTTGTGTTCTTGGACCGATTTGTGTGCACATTTGGAAGTGGCTTAGTGAGTTGCAGAGAATAGTGAGACTTAACGGTAGCCCTCCTCCCTCCATAATGGTGATGAGTGTGAAAGGAATTGCTTGGGTGTTTGTAGGGAGGCTTTGTGCTGCTGGTGTAGGGATGTGCCAACTGTGTCAGGGACAGCCAGGGTGTACAGCCTCAAGTGCAGTAAATGCGGCCATCCCTGTGGTACGGTGCTGTAGCCCTCCGCTTTGTGCAGCATCAGTTAATTGTGGATAAGGTTGGTGTTGTTGTTGGTGCTGCTGGTGTTGGGGATGATCGTGGTGGGATTCTGAGGACCAAGCTAAAGGGCACCCTTGCTGATGGAATAGAACATAAGTACATAAGAACGTAAGAAATAGGAGCAGGAGTAGGCCATTTGACCCCACGAGCCTGCTCCACTCGCTCCCCATAACCCTTAACTCCCTTATCGTTCAAAAATCTGTCTATCTCCACCTTAAATATATTCAATGACCCAGCCTCCACAGCTCTCTGGGGCAGAGAATTCCACAGATTCATGGCCCACTGAGAAGAAATTCCTCCTTATCTCCGTTTTAAATGGGCGATCCCTTATTCTGAGACTATGCCCTCTAGTTCTAGATTCCCTCACGAGGGGAAACATCCTCTCTGCATCTACTCTTTAAAAAAAAAACACCCTCAGACTCTTATACATTTCAATAAGATCACCTCTCATTCTTCTAAACTTCAATAAGTATCGGCTCAACCTTTCTATATAAGACAACCCCTTCATCTCAGAATTAACCTCGTGAACCTTCTCCGAACTGCCTCCAATGCAAGTATATCCTTCCTTAAATACAAACCAAAACTGCACGCAGTACTCCAGGTGTGGCCTCACCAATACCCTGTACAGTTGTAGCAGGACTTCTCTGCTTTTATACTCCATCCCCCTTGAATTAAAGGCCAACATTCCATTTGCCTTCCTGATCACTTGCTGTACCTGCATACTAACTTTTGGTGTTTCGTGTACAAGGACACCCAGATCCCTCTGTACCACATCATTTTGTAATCTCTCCCCATTTAAATATCTTGCTTTTTTATTTTTCCTATCAAAGTAGATAACCTCACATATTCCCATATTATACTCCATCTGCTACATTTTTGCCCACGCACTGAGCCTGTCTATAGCCCTTTGCAGATTTTGTGTATTCTTCACAACTTGCTTTCCCACCTATCTTTTGTATCATCAGCAAACTTGGCTACATTACACTCGGTCCCTTCATCCAAGTCATTAATATAGATTGTAAATAATTGAGACCCCAGCACCGATCCCTGCAGCACCCCTCTAGTTACTGGCTGCCAACCTGAAAATGACCCATTTATCCTGACTCTCTGTTTTCTGTTAGTTAGCCAATCCTCTATACATGTTTATAATTGGGAACAAAGAAATGGCGGACCAGTTAAACAAATATTTTGGTTCTGTCTTCAAGAAGGAAGACACAAATAACCTTCTGGAAATACTAGGGGACTGAGGGTCTAATGAGAAGGAGGAACTAAAGGAAATCCTTATTAGGTGGGAAATTGTGTTAGGGAAATTGATGGGATTGAAGGCCGATAAATCCCTGGGGCCTGATGGTCTGCATCCCAGAGTACTTAAGGAAGTGGCCATAAAAATAGTGGATGCATTGGTGATCATTTTCCAACAGTCTATCGACTCTGGATCAGTTCCTATGGACTGGAGGGTAGCTAGTGTAACACCACTTTTTAAGAAAGGAGGGAGAGAGAAAATGGGTAATTATAGACCGGTTAGCCTGCCATCAGTAGTGGGGAAAATGTTGGAATCAATCATTAAAGATGAAACAGCAGCACATTTGGAAAGCAGTGACAGGATCGGTCCAAGTCAGCATGGATTTATGAAAGGGAAATCCTGCTTGACAAATCTTCTAGAATTTTTTGAGGATGTAACTGGTAGAGTGGATGTGGTGTATTTGGACTTTCAAAAGGCTTTTGACAAGGTCCCACGAAGAGATTAGTGTGCAAAATTAAAGCACATGGTATTGGGGGTAATGTACTGACGTGGATAGAGAATTGGTTGGCAGACAGGAAGCAGAGAGTCGGGATAAACGGGTCTTTTTCAGAATGGCAGGCAGTGACTAGTGGGGTGCCGCAGGGCTCAGTGCTGGGACCCCAGCTATTTACAATATACATCAATGATTTGGATGAGGTAATTGAGTGTAATATCTCCAAGTTTGCAGATGACACTAAGCTGGGTGGCGGTGTGAGCTGTGAGGAGGATGCTAAAAGGCTGCAGGGAGACTTGGACAGGTTAGGTGAGTGGGCAAATGCATGGCAGATGCAGTATGTCGAAATCTCGACCTCAGAAAAGAATGACTCCGACACTTACAGCTCCGATAGAAGTTTCCCTTTTAATTTACTTGCTCGCAAGGGGTAGGTTTCACTCAGTCAAGGGCTAAATGAACACCTCCGCAATGGTACAGCTTCACAAGATATTTATACAGTAAAACCCAAGTTCTGGCCTCTCCCTGTGTATTGCTCTGTCTCACAGTCAGTGAATACAGATAAAGAGTTAATTACTATATCCTGGTCCTGACATGGTGTCAAGATATTTCCTTTTGTCAGGGTTATCAGAAAGCCAAACGGCCATTACTCCATGAGTCATAGGTAATGGGCTATCACCTGTCTTTTATTGTGTCAGGATTATCCAATTTCCTGGTCAGTTTACCTGTTTGCTTCAAATGGATGAGGTAAAGGAAAGAGATAATGGCTAGAAGATAAGGGTGGGGTGACATGGAACTCCTGTAGTGTAGACAATAGGAGAGCACCATGGGGGGTTACTTGTCTCAGCATGACTTGTCTCCTAGCTGTCTGATAACCATCAGCCATCTAACAGCAGGTTTAGCTGTTTATGCAAGCTGGCTGCTAAAATGCAGAAAGTTCTGGAAGGGCCAGGACTCCATTTTAATCAAAAGGCACACAAATACCGTATGGTATCAGCTTAGATAAAAATACATTTCCACATTCCCCCATTTTGTCCTTCACAAGGACAACTTAATCCATTCTGATCTTGTACAGTCTCTCCATTTCCATTTCTTTAGTTTCATTACTCACTAGGCATATTATACCTTCAGGATTTCTTATTCTGGGAGTGATGCTTAGGAAGGGAGGCTGATGGTTATTATCATAATTGGGCTGGTACCATCCCTGGAAGGCTGTAAGTTTATACCCTGCCGACCTCCATTCTGTTTGCTCCTTCGTTTCTGGCCCCTTAGTTAGTTTTGTCCTGTTTTGCACTCTCAACCATTCTACCATTTCTGATTCGTTAAAGGGGACAGATCTCAGGGGAATACCCCCCTGGAGTGGACAGGTACATGGGAACATATCCAACAACTCGACAAGTTTCTTTCTTGAGCATACCTATGACTCAATGCCATAAATACGTTTACGTGCAATTCCCTTCGGTAGTGGGTCTGTACCCCTGGTGTAATCAATAATGTGAAGTAAAACCCTGTCAAGCCCAGCACCATCAGTCCCCATAGTCCATACAGTTCCTTATTCAGTCTTCCTTTTTCTGTTCCTCTGATTCCTTCGTCCCTTCCTCCTGGTCGGGTGCCCGTTTGCAATAGGATGCGTGGATCCATGTTGGTCTTTCCTTTACCTTGATTGCAGTATTGGTCGCCAGCAAGACCTGGTATGGTCCTTCGAATCTTGGCTGTAGACTGCTTTTCCTTTTAAAAATCTTGATGTAAACGAATTCCCCTGGCTCCAGGTTATGACACTTCCCTTCCGCTGGCTTGACTTGGGCTTCCTTTACCTGTGAATGAAAGCTGGAAATACATTTGGTTAGTGCAATACAATAATTCAACATATTTTCCTCCATTTTGTGGATGTCCATCTGTTTTGCAGTAAATGGTGCTGTAAAGGGTAGTCGTTGGGGACGTCCCATAACTATCTCATGTGGTGACAGGCCTGTTGTTCTGTTGGTTGCAGATCGCATTACCATCAAAGCTAAGGGCAGCAGTTCTGTCCATTTCAGTCCAGTGTCATTGCATAGTTTTGCCAGCTTATTTTTAAGCATTCCATTATATCTTTCAACAAGTCCAGCTGATTGTGGATGATAACTGCAATGAAAACGTTGATTAATCTGTAAAGCTTTACACATTTCTCTTATGACAGTTCCCGTGAAATGTGACCCGTTATCACTGGAAAGCTTAGCAGGGATTCCGAAGCGCGGTACAATTTCTTTTAACAAACATTTAGCAACAGTAGTGGCATCGGCCTTTTTACATGGAAAGGCTTCAATCCATCTAGAGAACACATCTACAATAACTAATACATACTTGAATCCCATACACATAGGTAATTCAATAAAATCCATTTGTAAATGTACAAAAGGCCCGACTGGATTTGGGTGGGAGGCAGATTCTACTTTTTCCGTCTTACCCGGATTCATTGTCTGACAGGTAACACAATTTTCACAGATTTGTTTTGCAATTGCCGAAATACCTGGTGCATACCAAGTTGCCAAAATATAATCTGCCAATCCCCCTTTGCCTGCATGTGTGAATGTATGAACACATCGGGCAATCCATGGAAGTAAGGATCTAGGGGCCACCACGCGGCCGTCATGGTGAACCCATATTCCTTCTGGATTTTTATAACATTGATCCTTCGTCCAGGTCACCACCTCCTCCGTACTGGCCTGTGTCTGAAAGGCCAGCACGTCATTAATAGTGGGTGGCGGGTCTGTCACCACCTCCGTACTGGCCTGTGCCTGAAAGGCCAGCACGTCATTAATAGTGGGTGGCGGGTCTGAGCAATTATTTTTCCTTAGTGGGAACAATGACACCTACATCCCCCCTTTCGACAGAGCTGCTGACTTAGCTGCATTATCAGCTCTGGCATTCCCAAGTGCCACCTCATTCGACTGGCCTGTATGTGCTTGGCATTTGATAATGGCAAGTTTTAAGGGGCATTGAATGGCTCGCAGGAGATTTTCCACTTGTTCTGCATTTTTGATAGGGGTTCCTGAAGAAGTCAGGTACCCGCGAATCTTCCAAATTTGTCCATAGTCATGTGATACCCCAAAAGCATACCTGGAGTCAGTGTAGATATTAACTGTGTGTCCTTCAGCCAGAATACAGGCTCGAGTTAACGCAAACAATTCGGCTTGTTGGGCTGAAAAGGAGTCTGGAAGAGAGGCTGTTTCGACAACATTAAACTGAGTTACAATTGCATAAGCCGCTCTAGGTTGGCCCCTATCATTTCGTAAGGCTGATCCGTCAACATAGTACACTAGCTCAGGGTTACACATTGGTACATCTGTTAGATTGATACGTGGTTTAGTCACTAATTCGGTTACCATTTCACACGAATGGGGTTCGCCGTCGTCTTCCGTGGGGAGTAGAGTGGCTTGTCTCCTAGCTGTCTGATAACCATCAGCCATCTAACAGCAGGTTTAGCTGTTTATGCAAGCTGGCTGCTAAAATGCAGAAAGTTCTGGAAGGGCCAGGACTCCATTTTAATCAAAAGGCACACAAATACCGTATGGTATCAGCTTAGATAAAAATACATTTCCACAAGTATAATGTGGATAAATGTGAGGTTATCCACTTTGGTGGCAAAAACACAAAGGCAGAATATTATCTGAATGGCGGCAGATTAGGAAAAGGAGAGGTGCAACGAGACCTGGGTGTCATGGTACATCAGATATTGAAAGTTGGCATGCAGGTACAGCAGGTGGTGAAGAAGGCAAATGATATGTTGGCCTTCATAGCTCGGGGATTTGAGTATAGGAGCAGGGAGGTCTTATTGCAGTTGTACAGGGCCTTAGTGAGGCCTCACCTGGGATATTGTGTTCAGTTTTGGTCTCCTAATCTGAGGAAGGATGTTCTTGCTATTGAGGGAGTGCAGCGAAGGTTCACCAGACTGATTCCAGGGATGGCAGGACTGACATATGAGGAGAGACTGGGCCTGTATTCACTGGAGTTTAGAAGGATGAGAGGGGATCTCATAGAAACATATAAAATTCTGATAGGATTGGGCAGGTGCAAGAAGAATGTTCCCGATGTTGGGGAAATCTAGAACCAGGGGTCACAGTCTAAGGATAAGGGGAAAGCCATTTAGGACTGAGATGAGAAACTTCTTCACTCAGAGAGTTATTAACCTGTGGAATTCCCTACTGCAGAGAGTTGTTGATGCCAGTTCATTGGATATATTCAAGAGGAAGTTAGATAGGGCCCTTATGGCTAAAGGGATCAATGGATATGGAGAGAAAGCAGGAAAGGGGTACTGAAGTGAATGATCAGCCATTATCTTATTGAATGGTGGTGCAGGCTTGAAGGGCCGAATGGCCTCCTCCTGCACCTATTTTCTATGTTTCTATGTTTCTAATATATTAGCCCCAACTGCGTGAGCTCTTATCTTGTGTAGTAACCTTTTATGTGGCATCTTATTGAATGCCTTCTGGAAATCCAAATATACGACATCTACTGGTTCTCCTTTATCCACCCAGCTCGTTACATCCTCAAAGAACCCCAGCAAATTTGTCAAACATGATTTCCCTTTCATAAAACCATGCTGACTCTGCTTGACTGTATTTTGATTTTCTAAATGTCCTGCTACTGCTTCCTTAATAATGTACTCCAGAATAGATGGCAGGTGAAGTAAAGATGACAGAAGCGATCTGTACATGGTGAGTGAGGTAATGATGCTGACTTTTGTAAAGACTTGCAGCATGGTGACTCTGTTGTGGAAATGCAGGGAGGAAGAGCTTGTGGCTGGGGGAAGCTATCTCTGTAAGTTGGGAGCTTTTACTTTACATTTGAAGCTGTCAACTCAATGGCCACAGAACTTCCCCCTCAGTTTGTCAGATGCGCTCAGAGGTACCCCGAGAAATTCCGGCTATAGATACAGATCAGCAATGATCTAATTGAATGGTGGAATACGCTCAAGCGGCTCAACGGCTTACGCCTGTTCCCAAGTTCCTCAATGTCTCTAATTGTGTTGAAAATGTGTTTTTCCCAGTTGATTCTCGTCTGTTAACGTTAACAGAAATCTGTTTATTTTCCCCACAGAATATCATACTTGTGCTACTACTCGTTAATATTTTCGTTTGCCGTATTTATTGTCTCGAACATTTACATGTTTGAATCTCGAGGAAACAATAATGGCAGACACTCTGAGTGAAGCTGCTCGCAAAACCCAAACCCAAATCCCGTCATTGCTCAGTGACTGCTTCTCACGGGTCTCAAAATTCTTAAAGGCATAAATTTGCTCCATTTGATGTGAGTGACAGAATGTATTCATCTGACCGTCTCACACCACTTCACAGCACAAAACACAGCAGGAAGTTACCAACCTCAAACCTTGTCACCGGTTAGAATTTCAGCTGCCACTATGACATCTGCAGTGGTGGATTTCAGCTCCTGCCCAAAAAAAACCTGGATTTCCGCACTCTCACCGTGAGATACCAAAAACACCGGGAGTGCTTTGACTCACTTATATTGTGGGATGGGGGAGAAACCTGGGAAATTCCGGCGATGTGGCCTTAGCATCGAACGGTCCATGGAATATCCTTCTGAAAGTAACAGTCCCCAGCAAAAGGAGTTCATTGATGGAGAGAGACTAGAGCAGCCGGGATTGTTCTCCATCGAGAAACAAATGTTCAAGGGAGATTTCATCCAGATGTTCAGAACTGTGAGTGGCTTTGATAGAGTATACAAGTGTGTCCACTGGCAGCAGGGTCAGCCACCAGAAGATATAGATTTTTTTTTAAAAGTGGGGAAAGATGAGGAAAATTTTCTTTTACTCATAGGGCTAGAGCCTCCACTTTTGAACTTCCGGCATGGGCATTTAAAAAAGGGTTTTCAGATCACCGGCTTCTCGCCCAATCTCCATTTTTGAAAATGGGCGTTACCGCGAGCGATATCAAACGGGCGGTAGCGTTAAATTTTTTTGACCTTCTGCCGTAAAGTGTGGCCGTCCTTAGCAACGGCATGGCAACGCTCGATTCTCATGATTAAGGAGGTCAAGGGTCATCATGACATGCGCAGAAGAGGAGACAGAGAGAGAGAGAGGGAGCTCAGAGGGACTGAAGGCGTGTCTGGGTGTGGGTGTGGCTGCTTTGGGAGGAAGGAGGGAGACTTTAGAGCTTTACAGCAAGTAGGCAAATAAAAATGTTACCAGCCACATATTTGGCCTATAATGGAGAGAGAGGAGGAGGCATCACAGCACGCTGTGGAGACTGACGCTGGGGAGAGCAGTGAGGTGGGAGAGGAGCACACTGGAGGCCACAAAAGAGTGAGGAGGTTCTCGGACGAGGCAAATGCCTCCCTCCTGCAGGAGGTCAAGTCATGCTGGGGTGATTTGACACAGGGAATTTGGCCCCAAAGGCCGACCAGAGGATATGGACCGAGGTAGCAAAGGTGGTCTCGTCGGCGACCAATGAGGTTCGTGAGGGCAACCAGTGCCGCAAACGATGGAACGACCTTGTGGGATGTGCAAGAGTAAGTATTACATTGATTTACATGTACTTATGTATTTATATAATTTGATTTGTAATAGTCATGAGTGAACATCAGCAGATGTGAGGTCTTGCACTTTTACCGGGAATGTTTTACTCAAAGCCTGTGGTCACGGTGTACGTCTTTAGGTAAAGAATAATGATAACCGACAGATGTAATCATGATTCTGTGACGGTACCTAGCGATGATATCATGCAATGATCTCATGCCATGTCGTCCTGTCACCTTTTACAGAAGAAGCTCTCGACGATGAGGTCCGTGCAGAGACGAACGAGTGGGGGGCCACCAGTCCCCAGCGACATCACTGAGATGGAGGAGCGAGTGCTCTCACTCGTGGGGAAGCACCCCCGGACGGCCATGGACACATCCGCAGACCCTGAAGTGATACCACGTGAGTAAAGCTTACACCATTGTGTGATGTGAAGTCAATAGATGCCACACCCACTCATATCCGAACAATCATATATGATAGCTGATTTCTAAAATTGTCATAGAAATAATGCTGGCCTAATGACAATCATTGGGATGCAAATGTGTTGATGGTCGTGAAATGTGATGTCTGCGATGATTTTGAGAGCGGTGGTGCTTTTGCCGTGAATATGTTGTGTGTAGCGCTGGACTCACCTTGTCACCCGAGCACCCTCTTCTCCTCTAACAACCTCATTTGTGTTTTGCAGCTCAGCCAGCAGCGTGTCGCAAGGCAAGACCGACTCTCCGGACAATCCAACATCCGGTGCTGAGGGGCTCCGATTCTTGCCCGTCAATCCGCTGGGTCTGTTCTTCACGGGTGAGAGCGCGGACTTCGAGGAACCTGCATCGCCACCATGACCGTGTACATTCCATAGATGGCGGAGGCCCTGGATGCGATAGCCAGGAACACTGCTGCCACAGGCCTCCCAGTGGTCCCCGAGCGCGGCACTCCACCCCTAGGTTCCGCACCAACACTGCGAACGACAGATGAGAGCAAGGACCAAGATCCTGCTTCTGCATCAGAGAATGTTGCCCCCTCGGCAAACCCTGCTCCCGTACCCATGCAACCACTGTCTCTGCCTTCATCCACCCCCCCCCCCTCCCAATAAGGCACCACCTGAGGACCTTGGCCAAGCGCCGTGGAGCGAGGAGGGGAAGGGGTCGAGATAGGGAGAAGAAGGGGAGGGGGGAAGGAAGGTGCATGTCCGCAGGTGATGGCTGTGTTCTATCTCCATCTGGGTGTGTGCAATTTGTTGTGATGTATGGGGGCTGGGGCCACGCTCCTGCTTTGCCTTTGTATTCTGTGTTGCTGGACATGTTGAACATTTGATTGATGTCAATGGTGAAAAAAGTGGGGCGTGGGCGGGGGTTGGGTGATACTTATGATTTCAGACTAATGTTGGTATAAATTTTTGTTATTGAACATAACTTTGTTGCGCATTGTCTCAGATAGCTGCACCATTACACGCTGGTGATTCCTTAACATGAAAGGGTTAGATACAACTTAACTTCAATCAACGTAAACTTTAACTGGCACCAAGGTGATGGACACCATTGATGTCTGAGCTGCACACACACAGCAGTGTGTCAGTGTTGTCACTCACATCAGGCAAATTGTTCATATATCAGCTCCTCACGTAAGAGTCTTGCAGCTATGTCGCCATCACAGGCCCTTTCCTGTGGGCCGGGGGGGGTCATGGGTATGGTTGCATAGCCAGCCTGATTGTCTGGCCTTAGGTCAGCATCCAGCCCCTCGTCGTCATCTTCCTCTCTCTCCTGAGGTGGGGCATCAGTGCCTTCTGGCAATTATTGGGCCCTCCTGATAGCCAGGTTGTGCAGCATCGAGCACACGACCACAAATTTAGCTACTTGCTCAGGGTTGTATTGTAGCTCCACTCCTGAGTGGTCCAGACATCTGAAGCATTGCTTAAGCACAGTTATTGTTTGGTGGTCCCATTGCATTGAAAGTATAATAACGATTAATCAGAAGCAATGATTTCCTCACTAAAATACACCTGCAGTAAACCCCCGTAGTCCAGAGTCTGAAAATATGTCTGTTGAAATGTTCATTTCACCTGAGAAGAACTCCAGAGTCAATGCAAACTCCCCCGAAGTTAAGGCAGCCTTTTGAATGAAGCGACCTGCGATTTTAAAAATGCCAGTCACACCGCTGGCGTTCGTTCAGGACAGTTCCACTTTTTGTGGGCGGTTTTTTGGGCGAGCGAGATTGTGGGTGATATGTGTGCGAGGTGGTGAAAGTGACGCTGGGCGATATTATGGGCGGTGATTTCGCCCATTCTGATGATTCCGCCCAAAAACAGTGGGCAGGTGGTAATATTTTTTCCCGGCATTAAGCCCGTGGGGAAAGTAACGCTCGCCGATAAGTTTCCTAAAAATGCCCGCCAGTTTCCATTTTGTGCCAAATTGGGCGATATATGGGCGTTATACATCATTTCAGCGGTAAAGTGGGCGTTAAGCATGCAAAAAAATGGAGGTTCTAGCCCATAGAGTTGTTATGATCTGGAATGCACTGCCTGAATGGGTGATGGAAGCAGTTAATACAGTTACCTAGCAGTTACAGCAAAGAAACCGGTTAATAGGAACAACAGGTCTATGCCGGTCTTTATGCGCCACACAAGCTTTCTCCCCCCTACTTTATCTAATCCTTCCTCATAAAGCATCCCCTTAAATATATCTACGCTATTCGCCACAACTACTCCATGTCTTTGCAACTTCCATATTCTAATTACTCGCGCGGTAAAGAAGTTTCACGTGAAATCCTTATTGGATTTATTAATGATTATCTTGCATCTATGACCAATGTTCCCTCAAACATATTTTTTGACTGTGTGGACCATTGAAAATTCTACGCACGTGCGGTTTTACCTTTTAAAAGCCGGTGAGTGGCTGCACGTAAACTCCAGAGCTCTGCGCAGTCGTGCATCTTAAAGGGAACTGCAGTGTATGGAGAAGGAGTCAGACTGAACACTGTGAGCTCAAAGTAAAGTATGACCTTAGTCTATTATTGCAGGTCTCCAGAGTGCCTCTCCAACCTGTGAGGCCTCCTTAAATACCTGTGCTCCCAAGGGATTATGGGATTTCTTGGGACTCCAGGGGATGAGCCCTCTGGTGGCTGTACAGAGTAACTACAAGTTTACATATATGATGGGAGCCTTGTCTATGACCCCTAGTTTTGGAATCCCCACAAGTAGAAACATTTTCTCTCTCTCTACCCTATCAAAACCTTTCATAATTTTAAAGACCACTTTTAAATCATCTGCAACCTTCTCTATTCTGGAGAAATGAGCCCCCACCTGTTCAGTCTTTCACGATAGTTATAACATCTCAGTTCTGGTATCATCCGTGTAAATTGGTAAGGCACTTTTTCCAGAGCCGTTATATCTTTTCTGTTGTAAACTTGCGATCCTCTTTATCTCATTTCTTTGTGGCAAGCGAATGTAAGTCATTGTGACAAAGGTCCAATTAACAGCTTGCAACATGAACCCAATTAATGACTTACAAATTAAAAACTAATTCACTAAAAATAATCATTTGCTTTTTTCATCGGGGGCATGGCCAGAGTGTGTTTGTTACCAAGAATCAATGAATTCATTTTTCGTGGATTAATTGTTTAATGATGAATTTATTAATGATTTGTTTCTCAGCTCGGAGGAATTGTACCTCCAACGCTTGTCAGAACGGTGGTACGTGCAAAGAGACTGCAAATGGATTTGTGTGTTCCTGCCCACCACAATACAGAGGACAATTCTGCGAAAGTAAGTTTTCTATGTTCATTCTGTTTCCATCACGCCTCTTCGGAAGATGCTGGGACAGATTAAAATCATGTAGAGTTTTGACAGAGTAAATAAGGATAAACTCTGCATTGGCAGGAGGGGCAGTAACCAGAGGACACACATTTCAGGTAATTTCCCACAGAGTTGCAGGGTGATTACTTTACGCAGCGAGCCGTTATGATCGGGAATGCACTGCCTGAAAGGATGGTGAAAGCAGATTCTATAGTAACTTTAGAACAATCCAACTTGATATTTTAATAAGGATGATCACCTGATCACCGTTCTCAGCCTAACCCAGTTGGACAAAATGGCCTGTTTCCGTGCATTAAATTCTATGTAAAGTCCACATTACTTCTCAGTGAGAGGAAAGTCAGATATGAACGGGAGATGCCATCTCTGAACATTTCATCATTCTGGTATTGAAATTGAGGCTTTCGAATTGAGAAAAGAGGCTGAAAGTGAATGAAATTTATTGACTTTTGTTAGATAAGGGTATTAACTGTTATGGAACCAAGGCCGGTTGATGGAGTTAAGAACATAACATAAGAACATAAGAATTAGGAACAGGAGTAGGCCATCTAGCCCCTCGAGCCTGCTCCGCCATTCAACAAGATCATGGCTGATCTGGCCGTGGACTCAGCTCCACTTACCCGCCCACTCCCCATAACCCTTAATTCCCTTATTGGTTAAAAATCTATCTATCTGTGACTTGAATACATTCAATGAGCTAGCCTCAACTGCTTCCTTGGGCAGAGAATTCCACAGATTCACAACCCTCTGGGAGAAGAAATTCCTTCTCAACTCGGTTTTAAATTGGCTCCCCCGTATTTTGAGGCTGTGCCCCCTAGTTCTAGTCTCCCCGACCAGTGGAAACAACCTCTCTGCCTCTATCTTGTCTATCCCTTTCATTATTTCATTATTTTAAATGTTTCTAAATTTCTAATGTTAAATGTTTCTTAAGATACAGATCAGCCATGATCTAACTGAATGGCGGAAAACGCACAAGAAGCTGAATGACTACCTCCTGTTCCTAAGTCCCTCAATGTATCTGTTGTTTAAACTGTCGTTTTCCCCAATTGATTCTGATCAGATGTTAACACAAATCTGTTTATTTTCCCCACAGAATACCATACTGGTTAATCATTTCATTTGGAGAATTTATTGCCTTGAACTTTTACATGTTTGAATCTATGGAATAAATAATAGCACTCTGAGTGAAGCTGTTCACAAAACCCAAACCCAAGTCCCATCACTGCACCGACCCACTGTCGTTGACTGTTTCTCACGTGTCCCAAAATGCTCAAAGTGGTAAATCTCCTCCATTTGATGTGAGTGACAGAATGTATTCATCTGACTGTCTCCCACTACTTCACAGCATAAAACACATCTCCTGCCCAGAAAATCTGGATTTCCGCACTCACCGTGAGATCCCAGTAACGGTGGGATTGCTCCGGCTCACTTGTGTTGTGGGACGGTGGGAAACCCTTGGAAGTCCCGGCCATGTGGCGGTAACACGGAATATCCCGGGCAACTTGGAGCAGGACCACCACTGTCCAAAGATCCTTCTGACAGCAACCGTCCTCAGCAAAAGGTGTTCAGTGATGGAGCGAGACTGGGGAAGATGAGGAACATGATGTGCAATGCGTTGCCTGAAAGGGTCATGGAAGCAGGATAATTGAGTTACATAAAATTAACAGCAAAGAAACTGGTTATTGGGTGCAACAGGTCAATGGCGGTATTTATGCTCCACACAAGCCTCCTCCACCCTACTCTATCTAATCGTATCCACATAACCTTCCAGTCCTTTCTTCCTCGTGTACTCATCGAGCTTCCCCTTAAATACATCGACATTGTTCACCACAACTACTCCATGTGGTTCAAATTCCCACATTCTGACTACTCTCTGGGTAAAGAAGTTTCACTTGACTTCTTTCTTCGATTTATTTGTGACTATCTTATATGGACGTAGTTATTTGCACGAGCAAAATGCTCTGATTGTCTCTGATAGGCTCTCCATGATCACATGGCCCAATTGCTGATTGGACCCCTTAGGAGAATAAGACACACCCAGAAGTTTCTCTGGAACGTGTAACAAGAATCACCCAGCCACGTTCTGAGTGACTTTGCAAAGTGTCATTCGAGCCATTCAGGCATCAGTCCCCAGACAGGCTAAAGCTGCCCCTTCCCCCCACCCCAGCCCAAGTCCATAACTTCCCCCCCGCCCCCCCAGCCCATGTTCCCCTCCCCCCCCCACCCACAGCCCAAGTCCCTAACTTCCCCCACCTCCCCAGCCCAAGTCCCTAACTTCCCACCCCCAGCCCAAGTCCCTAACTTCCCCCCCCCCAGCCCAAGTCCCTAACTTCCCCCCCCCCAGCCCAAGTCCCTAACTTCCCCCCCCCAACCCATGTTCCCCTTCCCCCCCCCAGCCCAAGTCCCTAACTTCCCCCACCTCCCCAGCCCAAGTCCCTAACTTCCCTCCCCAGCCCAAGTCCCTAACTTCCCCCCCCCAGCCCAAGTCCCTAACTTCCCACCCCCAGCCCAAGTCCCTAACTTCCCCCCCCCCAGCCCAAGTCCCTAACTTCCCCCCCCCTCAGCCCAAGTCCCTAACTTCCCCCCCCCAACCCATGTTCCCCTTCCCCCCCCCAGCCCAAGTCCCTAACTTCCCCCACCTCCCCAGCCCAAGTCCCTAACTTCCCCCCCCAGCCCAAGTCCCTAACTTCCCCCCCCCAGCCCAAGTCCCTAACTTCCCCCACCCCCCCAGCCCATGTTCCCCTTCCCCCCCCCACCCACAGCCCAAGTCCCTAACTCCGCCCCCCCGCCCACAGCCCACATTCCCCATCACGCCCCCAGCCCAAGTCCCTAACTCCCCCCCCCGCCCACAGCCCACGTTCCCCATCACCCCCCCCTCCGAAGCCCAAGATCTCCCCCAGCCCAAGTCCCTAACTCCACCCCCCCAGCCCAAGTCCCTGACCTCCCCACCTCCCCCCCCCAAGCTCAAGTTCGTGGCTCACCCCTCCCTACCCTCGTCAGTCTCACCCCCACCACCCACCCCCCTCCCCTCCAGGTCTCTCTCTTCTCCCCTGCACCCCACCCCCCCCCAACCTTCCAGCTCCAGCAGCAATGAACTCCTCATGGCTCCACAGCGGCAATGAGCCCGACTTCCGGTGTGAGTTTCGAGGAGTCTGCACATACATGCATAGGCACTGGGGGCGGAGACCAGGGATCGCAGGTACAAAAGGACACTCAAAAAACCTAGTGCAAATAATCACTCTGATCTTAAATCTATGAACAATGTTCCCTCAATTGTATTTGTGGGCTGCGTGGCCCACTCAAAATATTGCGTGCGCGCTATTTTTCACTTGAACAGTCGGTGGGCAGGCTGCCCGGGACCTCCAGATTGCTGCACATCCTCACAGCTTAAATGGAACCTTATCTATGTCCCCTAGTTTTGGATTCCACTGCAAGTAGAAACATTTTCTCTCCATCTACCCTATCAAACCCGTTCATAATTTTAAAGACCACTTTTAGATCACCCATAGAATTCTCTATTCTAGAGAAAACAGAACCAGCCAGTTAAGTCTTTCCTGATAGTTATAACATCTCAGTTCTGGTATCAACTGTGTAAATTGTATTTGCAACTTCTCCAGAGCCATTATATCCTATCTGTTGTAACATCTTTATCCCATTTTTTTGTTGCAAGAAATGTAAATCAGTGTGAGAACAGATGATGGGGTCCAATTAACAGTTTGCAACACGACCCCAATTAATACCTTACAAGTTCAAAAATAAATAATCGGCTGAAAATAATCTTTTACTTTTTTTTGTCAGGGGCACGGCAGGAGTGTTTGTTACCAAGAATCAATGAATACATGTTCGGTTGATTAATTATTTGATTAATTTATTAATGATTTGTTTCTCAGTTCAGAAGAATTGTACCTCCAACCCCTGTCAGAACGGTGGCACATGCATAGAGACTGCAAATGGATTTATGTGTTCCTGTCCACCACAATACAGAGGACAATTCTGCGAAAGTAAGTTTTCTATGTTCGTTTTGTTTAAATCTGCCTCTTTGGAACATGCTGGAGCAGATTAAAAATCATGTCAGGTTTTGACAGAGTAAATAAGGATAAACTACTTCCATTGGCAGGAGGGGCAGTAACCAGAGGCCACAAGATTATGGTAATTGCCCAAAGAGATGAGGGAAAATTATTTTACACAGCGAGCTGTCACGATCGGGGAAGCTCGGCTTGAAAGGATGGTGAAAGCAGATTCTATAGTAACTTTAGAGCAATCCAACGACATAGGTAAAACTAAGAATGATGTTCTGCTGAGAGAGTTTGAGGAATTGGGGTCCAAATTAAAAAGCAGAACCTTAAAGGTAATACTATCTGGATTATGCACCAATTGGCATAGGGATAAGTAGATTAGAAGGTTCAATGTGTGGCTGAGAGTGGTGTGGGAAACAAGGGTTTCACAGGATAGAGTACATTTAAAAGCAACAAGGGAAATGTCAAGGTTCAAAATACATTACAGAAATAATGGGGAACCAAGGGTCTAGAGAGAATCAGAAACGTAAAGAAATCTGTACAAGTAAAGTCATAGGAGGGACAATTCAGTCACGCCTTTTTTGCCGTGTTAATCCAGGCCGAGCGGTAAATTTGGCGGCGAGAAACGTTTAGTCTGCAGCTGCAAAATTCATAAGATGGGCCCTGAGTGTGGAGCGGGGCACTAGGTTAGGCGTTCCGCACCTCTCTTAGGCACTAGGCTGGCTGAGCAACTGAAAATCCTGAGCTAAACAGCCGGCCTTGGAGCTCTAAGAGAGGCTTCCCTGGGGCGAAATCATCCTCATCAGAGGCGGTCCCTCGAAGCGAGGATGACTTGCTTCCACGCCAAAAAGGGATGAGTTCACAGGTGTTTCAATGAAGGACCTAATATTCCGGATCCCGAATTACATCCTGAAGGGTGGAAGATGCCTGTGGGTGGATTGTTTTAACGTGGGGTGACCGTTGTACACCAGCCACCACACGGGGCTTGACAGAGCGAGGTCTGGGTCCAGTGGCAAGGGTTAACCAGGACGGCTGGAGACCTGCTCTGCTGCACGGACCTAGTGTGTACACATATCGCGGTGTGGGCCGGGCCCGTGCTGCCCCTGGGCCCTCCCCTCTCCTGGGCCCTGGTCACTTCCCTCTACGGACTCTCGCCGCTCCTTCGCCCCTCCTGCTGTGCCCGCCCGCACTGCAGTCAGCGACCTGGCTTCACAGCCCTCGCCCTCCTGGGGGGGAGAAAAGGTCAAGACAAACACCAAAAACATTCCCAATACTTAATGACGCCACATCAACATAATTCTCAGAAATAGAAAACAATCACACACACCTCAAGTAGACACCCGTCCCCTCATTGCGGCCACTACAGCACGGACCGGCAGCTTTCTCGGACAGTCCCACTAGGGCGCACTATGCATCGCGGCGAAACAAATTTTGAAATGGTTTCACAACCAGGGGCATTGCACACCGGCTCACCTCCCCTGAGCGATAATGCTCCACACCCCCGCAAACCTGGGCACCGAATGTCCCGGCGGGGCGCTGGAAGCTGCCCTCCCGCCCGCAAGTGACTTCCGCCGCCATTACCGCCCTTCCGGGGCACAAACAGAGGCAGCAACACACCGAAAATCCAGCCCAAAGTGCTGCAGGAAGGAATGGGACCAGGTGACGACAAATCCCCTGGACCCGACGACCTGCATCCCAGGGTTTTAGAAGAGGTAGCTGCAGAGATAGTGGACGCTCTGATTAATCTTCTCGAATTCCCTAGATTCTCGAACAGTCCCCAAGGATTGGGAGGTAGCAAACATAACTCCGCTATTTAAGAAAGGAGGAAGAGAAAAAAAACGGGAAACTATAGGCCAGTTAGCCTGGCATCAGTAGTAGGCAAAATGCTAGAATCTATTAGTAGGGGCACGGTGTTAGTGAAAATAAATTCACATCGACTCTGGTAAGGTAAAAGAGACAACTTTATTGCTAACAGAGCTCTGGGAGAAGAGTTGAGATCTCGCGATCTCCCCGAGTGCCTTGTGCCGCGGGGTTATAAGCAGTTTACAGGGGGCAGAATACAATCATTTAAATTCATTTACATACAACCAATCGATCCATATGGCAATGCAATTCATTTACATACAACCAATCATGGGGGCTCTTCCTCTGTATCTTCTTTTGTGGTTAGTTATTCTGTTGCAAAGCTTTCGATGAAACAGTGGCCTGCACCTGGCCATGAGTCGCTTGTTGCTGCAGAGTTCATATCAGCGGACAGCAGATAGGCTTCTTGGTACAAAGTTCATTTAGTGGCAAGGCAGATAGTTGGCTTACCCCATCATGCTTTGCTATGTCTGAAAATCCACTCCAACACATGGTAACAGGGCACTTAGAAAATCGTAATATGATTAGGCAGAGTCAACATGGTTTAATGAAAGAGAAATCATGTTTGAAAAATCTGTTAGAGTTTTGAAGATGTAACTAAAAGGATGGATAAGAGGGAATCAATGGATGTAGTGTACTTAGATTTACAAAAAGCATTCGATAAGGTGTCACACAAGAGGTTATTGCATAAAAGCAGGACTCACTGGATTGGGGGTAATATATTAGCATGGATAAGAATTAGTTAATGGACAGAAAACAGAACTTTTTCGGTTGGCAGGCTGTAACTAGTGGGGTACTGCAAGGATCAGTTATTCACAATCTAAATGACTTAGATGAAGGGACTGGGTGTAACGTATCCAAGTTTGCTAATGATACAAAGTTAGGTGGGAAAGTAAGTTGTCAGGAGGAAGCAGAGAGGCTGCAGAGAGATATATAGACAGGTTGACTGAGTGGGCATGAACATGGCAAATGTAATACAGTGTGGGGAAGTGTGAAGTTATCCACTTATCCACCAATGGCAATTGATGCTAGATCAATTGCTATTTTAAATCTGACATTGATGGCTTTTTGTTAACCAAAGATATTAAGCAATATGGGCCAAACAGGGGTAAGTGGAGTTAGGTCACACATCAACCATGATCTCATTGAATGGCGGAACAGGCTCGAGGGGCCCAATGACCGACTCCTGCTCCTATGCTCCTATACCAATAACACTGCAAGTGCTCTGGCTCAGTTATATTCTGGGACGGTGGAAAACCCTTGGCAGTCCCGGTCGTGTGCTGGTAGTGCAAAATGTTCCAGGCAACTTGGAGCAAGGCCACCACTACAGCAGAGACAGATTTCTGCCCAAACCTACCTTCAACCGCAATAATTGTCCACATAAGGACTTCAGTGGTGGAGAGAGCAAAGAACGTTAAGGGAAGATTTAGTGGAAATGTTGGGGATTATGAAGGGTTTTGATAAGTAAATAAGGGGTAACTCTTTCCACTGGCAGTAGGGTCGGTGACTAGAGGACACAGATTTAAGCTAATTGGCAAAAATGTCAGCGGGAAGATGAGAAGATCCTAGACACCATCCCCAATCAAAGCCACTGTTGAGATTGTGCAGTAGCTCACAGTTTTGTAGTTGAATGAAATTACTTGATTCAGTGACCTGGGTCAAATGCCTTTTAGTTCCCTGCTGGATGGGACACATCCAGGAATAGCGTGAGCAAACAAGCCAAACGAAACAAAGATTTTTTTTTTATTATTCGTTCATGGGATGTGGGCTGTCGCTGGCCAGGCAAACATTTATTGCCCATCCCTAATTGCCCCTTGAGAAGGTGGTGTTGAGCCACCTTCTTGAACCGCTGCAGTCCGTGTGGTGAAGATGCTCCCACAGACCGACCAGCTCAGACCTTAGCCCTCCCCTAAGGTGTGACTGTTAGCCAAACTGTAATACAATTTTAGCAAATGGAACAATTGATCATTTTTCTTTCATATCAGAGTGAACCATTTAAACATTTTCAGTTTAACTTGTTGGAGAGGAATGTCACCTCATTAACCATCTATTCTCTAATATCACTAACCAGTGATTTACGCTGCTATAAATGCTGCTTATAGGGGACAGCAGATATGAATAAAAGAGCTGAGTTGGTAGATCCCAGCATTCTGGTGCTGAACCTGTGGATTGGTATTGTTCATTCAATTCTCAACAACCATCACCAACCCATAACCAATCTGCTTTTCCCACAGAATCTGCTCGCTATCCTTCATTGGGAAAAGGTATTGTGTTTAATTTTATAGATTTAGTTCTCCACAAACAATAATGATGTCTGAGCAATACAAGATCTACATAATAGCCAAATGCCAATGGCTCACACTGCTCATTAAATTCTACTCACTTGTTACCAAGTGGTAACAGAGTGAATTTCCTGTGGATTGCCAGTTGATTCTCTGCAGACAATGTTAACACAAATCTGTTTGTTCCACAGGATATTGGTATCATGGTAAAGGTAAGTGTTTTCATTCAGAGAATTTATTGTGTTTAGTTTTATATATTTGGAATCTCCATATTTTAGATCTCCCGAAAGAACAATGACAGTCTGAGCAACAATCGCCAAATGCAAATCGTTTTCCAACACCATCGCACTTCTCATTGACTCATGCTCAATTGTTACACAGTAGTAATGGAGTGAATATCCTGCTCTTGAAATTAGTGGCCAAGGAACAAATATATTTTTGATCGCAGCAAACACAGCAGAAAAAGGTCTACACCAAATATTGCCATCGACTAGAAGTTCAAGTGACATTATGAAAAGCTTGGTCGGAAAAGCAAAAAAACAGAATATTTTTTGAACGGTGAGAGATTGGGAAAAGTCTCAGGAGGACATACAGGGGGACCGGAGTGTCTCAGAGAAAGTTAACATGCAGGTACAGCAAGCAATTAGCAAAGTAAATGGTGTGCCAGCTTTAAGAAGACTTACTACAATTAAACAGGGCATTGGTGAGGCCACAGGGAGTGCAGTGAAGTTTTATTAGGGCAATCCCCTCATCCCAGGAACCAGTCTATGAGGAGAGATTAAGTAGACTAGGCCTGTATTCCCTAGAGTTTAGAAGAATGAGAGGTGATCTCATAGAAACATAGAAAGTTACAGCGCAGAAGGAGACCATTTCGGCCCATCGTGTCCGCCCCGGCCGACAAAGAGCCGCACGGCCCTCGGTCAGGAGCCCTGAAGGTTACTGATAAACCTATGAACAATGACGGAAAGGCAAAGAGTACCCAGCCCAACCAGTCCGCCTCACACAACTGTGACACCCCTTATACTGAAACATTCTACACTCCACCCCAACCGGAGCCATGGGATCTCCTGGGAGAGGCCAAAACCAGATAAAAACCCAAATTGAAACATATAAAATTCTAACAGGGCTTGACAGGGTTAATGCTGAGAAAACTTGCTACAATGATCTGACATTTCCAATCCATTGACAGAGAACCAAAGGAGATCTCTTAGATTATTTGATCACTTTGATGAACTATGAGTACTCGGGAGAGAAAGAAATCCCAAAACATTTCATTGCCTGATTTTGGTGTCAGGGAGTGAGGTCCTTATCAAAAAGGTGGAGCAAAAAAGATGACTAAGTTGAAATGAACTGTGTGTGAAAGATAAGATGCTATTAGTTGGTAAAGAAATTTTTGAAAATCCAGAATTTTGAAAGCCCTGAATGTGTCAGTCATTGAACCCAATTGTGTGGAAAATATGGATTTCCAACTGATTCTCTGCAGACAATGTGAACACAAATCTGTTTATTCCACAGGATATTGGCATCATGGTAAAGGTAAGTGTTTTCATTCAGAGAATTTATTGTGTTAAGTTTTATATATTTGGAATATTCATATTTTATAACTCCTGAAAGAATAATGACAGTCTGAGCAACAATCACCAAATGCAAATGGATTCCCGACACCATCACGCTGATCATTGATTTCGACTCACTTGTTACAAAGTAGTAATGGAGTGAATATCAAGTTCTTGAAGTTAGTGGCCAAGGAACAAATATATTTTTGATCGCAGCAAACACAACAGAAAAAGGTCTACACCAAACATTGGTATCGACTAGAAGGTCAGGTGTCACCATGAACAGCGCTCTTCAGCTCCTGCCTCGCAAGTCCCAGTCTCTGCGCTCACTGTGTGATTCTGGTAACACTGGGAGGGCAGCGGCTGTATTTAAATAACTGGGACAGTGGGAAACCCCTGGAAGGTCCCCCTGTGTGGTCAGCAATAAAGACACTGGGAAAAATGGAAACGAGCCATTAATGCCGTGGCCTGAGATTGTCTAGAAGCTGGGAAAGTTGCCATTGAATGAGATGATTCTATTCAGTGAGCAGTGTTGGTAACCAGAGGGCACAGGTTTAAAATAATTGGCAAAAGAACCAGAGGGAAATATTTTTTTATGCAGCAAATTTTAACGATCTGGAATACACTGCCTGAAAGGGCACTGGAAGTAGATTTAATGGTAACATTCAGAAGGGAATTGGATATTTACTTGAAAATGGAAAAACTTCAGGGCTATGGGGAAAGAGCAGGTTAGTGGGACTAATTGGTCAACTCTCTCAAAGAGCCATACTGGCCTAATGGGCCACATGGCCATCTTCTCAGCTGTAAGATTCTATGCTTCTATAATGATTCTATGACGAGAGAGGCCCAGTTCCCAGATCGCACCATTCTGGTGCCGATCCTGTGGTTTTCCACTTGACAGATAAGACTGAGATTGAATAACATATGGATAACGTATCTGAGATTAGCTTCATTCACCACACTAAGTTAAATGCATAAAGCTGGGCTAGAAACTGACCTTTGTGTGCACCCCCCTCCCATTAGCGCCCCCGCATGGTGATAACTGTGCACTACTGGCGTGACCATACGCGGCGAGTGTACCGAAACCCGCAAAATTCCCGTGGAGGTTTGCGGCGGCAGTAAGCTCTAGCGCCATGATCTCCTGCGCCCCGGAGACCGTGACCTCATCGCGCAGCACACACCCCCCACCCCCCCCATCGAGCCCCGGACCTGACCTTCGGTTCTGCCCACTGCAGTATCGCCAGGTATCAACACAGGCAGCTGCAGGAGGTGTTGTTAGAGAGGGCAGTCACTTGGAGAGCGGCACTTAATGGGTAAGGCCGCTTTTGTCAATAAAATAATTGTTTTTACCCCCCCCCTTAGCTTGTGTTTTCAACATCTTGCTGTGCCACTACTGATCAGCCCTGAACTTTAAGAGTGCTTGGGGACGAGCGCCGTGGATCGCGGTTGCCGTCGGCGATGAGGGACATTAACCTCATGCAGTTCCTGCAGCATCAGCCTTTCCCTTTAAGGGAGGGAAGGGGCCTCTGCTCCCAGCAGCGCGGCCCTCGACATTGTGCAGCACTGCACCACTACCTCCCCTCCTGCCGACTGCAGCTCTCCAAGGGAAGTGGTAGCGCTTGATTTAGCGAGCCACTTCTTTCCTGGAGCGCTAAACCGGAGGTTCACGGCGGAGTCACTTGCGTGGAGCCCGGTGATCACTAAAGTGCTCGCCCCAAGCGGGGCGCCACGCAATTTCTCCCCTGTTGTGTATGGAGAAAGAGTCAGACTGAACACTGTGAGCTCAACGTAACGTGCGACCTTAGTCTTTTACTGCAGGTCTCCAGAGTGCCTCTCCAACCTGTGAAGCCGCCTTAAATACCTGTGCTCCCAAGGGATTATGGGATCCTGTGGGACTCCAGGGGATGAGCCCTCTGGTGGCTGTACAGAGTAAATACAAGTCCACATATAGAACATCCCCCAAAGTGTTTGATTGGTTCAATTCTCCGGTTATCCTTTCTTGTGGGAGAAGTTTAGAGATTGGTCCTTTGGCACCCGCGGAAATGTAGAAAAGTGTAAATATTAGACTTTAACCAACGTGTCGTTTCCAATCCATTGACAGAGAACCAAAGGAGATTGCGTAGATTATTTGAATTGGCCATGCTGATCCCTTTCATGAGCTAAAAGTTCTCAGGAGAGAAAGAAATCCCAAAACATTTCATTGCCTGATTTTGGTGTCAGGGAGTTAGGTCCTTATCAAAAAGCTGGAGAATAAATGATGATGAAGTTGAAATGAGCTGTGTATGAAAAGTTAGATAAGTTGGTAAAGTAATTTTTGAAAGTCTACAATTTGCAAAGCCCTGAATGTGTCAGTCATTGCACCGAGTTGTATGAAAAATGTGGATTGCCAACTGATTCTCTGCAGACAATGTTAACATAAATCTGTTTGTTCCACAGGATATTGGCATCATGGTAAACGTAAGTGTTTTCATTCAGAGAATTTATTGTGTTTAGTTTTATATATTTGAAATCTCCATATTTTATAATCCAGAAAGAATAATGACAGTCTGAGCAATACAAGATGTACATTGTCGCCAAATGCAAATCGTTTTCCAACACCATCGCACTTCTCATTGACTCATGCTCAATTGTTACACAGTAGTAATGGAGTGAATATCCTGCTCTTGAAATTAGTGGCCAAGGAACAAATATGTTTTTTTTTATTTTTATTTTTTTCCCACCAAACATTGCCATCGACTAGAAATTCAGGTGTCACTATGAAAAGCGGCAACAATACTTTTCAAATCCTGCCTCGGAAGTCCCATTATTTACATGGTGATGGCTTGGGAAGTGTCGATGTACAGAGGGACCTGGGTGTCCTTGTATACCAGTCATTGGAAGCAAACATGGTGCAGCAAGCAGTTAGGAAGGCAAATGGTATGTTGGCCTTCATTGCAAGCGGATTTGAGTACAGGAGCAAGGATGTCTTACCACAGTTATACAGGGCCTTGGTGAGACCGCACCTGAAGTATTGTGTACTGTTTTGGTCTCCTTACCTAAGGAAGGATATACTGACCATAGAGGGAGTGCAGCGAAGGTTCACCAGACTGATTCCTGGGATGGCAGGACTGTCGTAGGAGGAGAGATTGGGTCGACTGGGTCTATATTCACTGGAGTTTAGAAGAATGAGAGGGGCTCTCATTGAAAGGTATAAAATTCTGACGGGGTTGGACAGACTGGATGCGGGGAGGATGTTTTCCCCGGGGCTGGGAAGTCTAGAACAAGGGCTCACAGTCTCAGGATACAGGGTAGGAAATTTAGGACCGAGATGAGGAGAAATGTTTTCACTCAGAGGGTGGTGAACCTGTGGAATTCTCTACCACAGAAGGCTGTGGGGGCCAAGTCACTGAATATATTTAAGAAGGAGACAGATAGATTTCTCGACACAAAAGGTATTATGTCTCGAATAAAGCAGTGTGACTGAAGCAGTCACTGTAGACATGAGTAAGTGTGACCTTAGTCTCTTCATTCTAACTCCAGAGTACTGATACAGCATGAAAGGCCTACTTATATACAGTGCTCCCAAGGGATGCTGGGACCCCTTGGGACTCCAACTGATACGCCCTCTGGTGGTGGTTGAATGCTGGTTACATAGGTTTGCATACATAACAAGAGGCACCAAGGGTTATGGGGAAAAAGCAGGAATATAGTGTTTAGATAGAGGATCAGCCAAGATCATATTGAATGGTGGTGCAGGCTCGAAGGGCCGAATGGCCTACTCCTGCACCTATTTTTTATGTTTTTCTATGTTTCTCAATCTCTGCGCTCACTGTGTGATTCTGGTAACACTGGGAGGGCAGCGGCTGCATTTAAATGATGGGGACAGTGGAAAACCCCTGGAAGGTCCCCCTGTCTGGTCAGCAATAAAGGCACTGGGCAAAATGGGAATGAGCCATTAATGCCGTGGCCTGAGACTGTCCAGAAGCTGGGGAAGTTGCCATTGAATGAGATGATTCTATTCAGTGAGCAGTGTTGGTAACTGCGTGCAGTTTTGGTCACCTTACTTAAGGAAGGATATACTGGCTTTGGAGGGGGTACAGAGACGATTCACTAGGCTGATTCCGGAGATGAGGGGGTTACCTTATGATGATAGATTGAGTAGACTGGGTCTTTACTCGTTGGAGTTCAGAAGGATGAGGGGTGATCTTATAGAAACATTTAAAATAATGAAAGGGATAGACAAGATAGAGGCAGAGAGGTTGTTTCCACTGGTCGGGGAGACTAGAACTAGGGGGCACAGCCTCAAAATACGGGGGAGCCAATTTAAAACCGAGTTGAGAAGGAATTTCTTCTCCCAGAGGGTTGTGAATCTGTGGAATTCTCTGCCCAAGGAAGCAGTTGAGGCTAGCTCATTGAATGGATTCAAGTCACAGATAGATAGATTTTTAACCAATAAGGGAATTAAGGGTTACGGGGAGCGGGCGGGTAAGTGGAGCTGAGTCCACGGCCAGATCAGCCATGATCTTGTTGAATGGCGGAGCAGGCTGGAGGGGCTAGATGGCCTACTCCTGTTCCTAATTCTTATGTTCTTATGTAACCAGAGGGCACAGCTTTAAAATAATTGTCAAAAGAACCAGAGGGAAATGAGAATTGTTTTTTTACGCATCGAATTTTTCTAATTTGTAATGCACTGCCTGAAAGGGCAGTGGAAATAGATTCAAATGGCAACATTCAAAAGTAAATTGAAATTTTACTTGAAAAATAAAAAACTTCAGGGCTCTGGGGAACGAGCAGGGAGTGGGACTTATTGGGCAGCTCTTTGAAAGAGAAGTGATGACACAATGGCCGCCTTCTGAGAGTCAGATTCTATGATTCGATAATTATTATGTGACGAGAGATGTCCAGTTCCCAGAGAAGTTATTGGCCTCCATGATCGCCTTCGGGGGCGATAATGGTGTGCGACCGGCTATGCGACCGGGTGTGGCGAGAGTACCAACGCCTGAAGTTTGCTGTGGCAGTAAGCGGTGCACCACAATCTCCTGCGCCCCGGACACCGGCTCCTCATCGTGCAGCACATCCAGCCCGGTAGCGACCCGGACCCCAGCTTCAGCTCTGCCCTCTTCAGAATCCCCAGGGGGCAACGCAGGCAGCTGCGAGAGTCATTGTTAGGGAGGTCAACCCCTTGGGGAGCGGTACTTAATGGTAAGGCCGCTTGTATCAATAAAATAATTGTGCTTACTGTTCTATATGTGGACTTGTATTTACTCTGTACAGCCACCAGAGGGCTCATTCCCCGGTATTTAAGAAGGCTTCACCAGGTTGGAGAGACCCTCTGGAGACCTGCAATAAAAGACTAAGGTCACACTTTACTTTGAGCTCACAGTATTCAGTATGACTTTTTCTCCATACACTACAACTGGCGACGAGATACAGACAGTGAACCCAAAGATACAGAGAACAGTGGATATCCTGGAGAAATTTTCGGAGGGAGAAGATTGGGAAACTTTTGTGGAGCGACTCGACCAATACTTCGTGGCCAACGAGCTAGATGGGGAAGAGAGCGCTGCCAAACGAAGGGCGATCCTCCTCAACGTCTGTGGGGCACCAACGTATGGCCTCATGAAGAATCTGCTCTCTCCAGCGAAACCCACGGAGAAATCGTATCATTTGTGCACATTGGTCCGAGAGCATTTGAACCCGAAGGAAAGCGTTCTGATGGCGAGGTACCGGTTCTACACCTACAAAAGGTCTGAAGGCCAGGAAGTGGCGAGTTTTGTCGCTGAGCTAAGACGCCTTGCAGGACATTGTGAATTTGAAGGACATTTGGAGCACATGCTCAGAGACTTTTTCGTACTTGGCGTTGGCCACGAAACCATACTTCGCAAACTTTTGACTGTAGAGAACCCAACCTTGAGTAAGGCCATAGCGATAGCCCAGGTATTCATTGCCACCAGTGACAATACTAAGAAAATCTCTCAGCACACAAGTGCTGCTACAAGTACTGTGAACAAAGTGATGTTGTTTTCGAATCGTAACGTACAGGGCAGGTCACACATACCTGCAGCTACACGTCCGCAGATGTCTCAGAGTCCACCATCAAGGGTGATGAATGCAAGGCCATTAACACCTTGTCCGCGCTGCGGGGGTGATCATCGTTTCCATTCATGCCGATTCAAAGGATACGTTTGCAAGGGCTGTGGAACAATGGGACACCTCCAACAAGCATGCAGGCGAGTTGATAAGCCTGTTAAACCTGCAAACCACCATGTTGCAGAGGAGGATCACGACGAAACAGAGCCTCAGATAGAGGAGGCAGAGGTACATGGGGTACACGCATTCATCACGAATTGTCCCCCGATAATGCTGAATGTTGAATTAAATGGACTCCCGGTATCAATGGAGCTGGACACGGGCGCAAGCCAGTCCATCACGGGCAAAAAGACTTTCGAAAGGTTGTGGTGCAACAAGGTCTCATGGCCAGTCTTAACTCCAATTCGCACGAAACTAAGAACTTACACAAAAGAACTGATTCCTGTAATCGGCAGTGCTACCGTAAAGGTCTCCTATGATGGAGCGGTGCACAAGCTACCACTCTGGGTGGTACCGGGCGTCCCACGCTGCTCGGCAGGAGCTGGCTGGGAAAGATACGCTGGAACTGGGACGTCCGAGCGCTATCGCCCGCTAACGACACTTCGTGTGCCCAGGTCTTAAACAAATTTCCTTCACTGTTCGAACCAGGCATCGGGAAATTCCAAGGAGCAAAAGTGCAGATCCACCTAATTCCGGGGATGCGACCCATCACAAGGCAAGAGCAGTACCGTACACGATGAAAGAAAGGGTAGAGATCGAGCTAGACCGGCTGCAACGAGAGGGCATCATTTCACCGATATAGTTCAGCGAGTGGGCCAGTCCTATTGTCTCAGTCCTCAAGGGAGACAGCACCGTCAGAATCTGTGGCGATTACAAAGTAACCATCAATCATTTGTCCCTGCAGGACCAATACCTACTACCAAAAGCTAACGACCTCTTTGCAACGCTGGTGAGAGGAAAGACGTTCACAAAGCTGGATCTGACTTCAGCCTACATGACGCAGGAACTGGAGGAATCATCGAAGGCCCTCACTTGCATCAACACGCACAAAGGTCTTTTTGTTTATAACAAATGTCCGTTTGGAATCCGATCAGCGGCGGCAATATTCCGGAGAAACATGGAAAGTTTACTGAAATTGGTCCCACACACCGTGGTCTTCCAGGACGACATCTTGGTCACAGGTCGGAACACAGTCGAGCATCTGCAGAACCTGGAGGAGGTTCTTAGTCAACTCAACCACGTGGGGCTCAGGTTAAAACGCTCGAAGTGCGTTTTCCTGGCGTCTGAAGTGGAGTTCCTGGGAAGGAGGATTGCGGCGGACGGCATCAGGCCCACCAACACGAAGACGGAGGCAATCGAGAACGCACCGAGGCCACAGAACGTGACGGAGCTGCGGTCATTTCTAGGACTCTTGAACTACTTTGGTAACTTCTTACTGGGTCTCAGCACACTGTTAAAACCACTAAATGTCTTACTACGAAAAGGGGACAAATGGGTATGGGGCAAAAGCCAAGAAAATGCCTTTGTAAAAGCGAGAAAATTGTTATGCTCTAACAAATTGTTTGTATTGTATGATCCATGTAAGTGTTTGGTACCAGCATGTGATGCGTCGTCATATGGTGTCAGGTGTGTATTGCAACAAGCTAATGATTTCAGGAAACTGCAACCGGTTGCTTATGCATCCAGGAGTCTGTCTAAGGCTGAGAGAGCCTACAGCATGATTGAAAAAGAAGCATTAGCGTGTGTCTATGGGGTAAAGAAAATGCATCAATATCTGTTTGGGCTATAATTCGAATTGGAAACTGACCATAAGCCACTTATATCCCTGTTTTCTGAGAGTAAAGGGATAAATACCAACGCATCGGCCTGCATCCAGAGATGGGCGCTCACGTTGTCCGCATACAACTATGCCATCCGCCACAGGCCAGACACAGAAAACTGCTCTCAGTAGGCTGCCATTGCCCACCATGGGGGCGGAAATGGCGCAGCCCGCAGATCTAGCCATGGTTATGGAAGCATTTGAGAGTGAGCAATCACCCGTCACTGCCCGGCAGATCAAAACCTGGACAAGCCAGGACCCCTTATTATCTCTAATCAAAAGCTGTGTGCTTCACGGGAGCTGGTCCAGTGTCCCAGTGGAAATGCAGGAAGAGATAAAGCCGTTCCAGCAGCACAAAGGTGAAATGTCTATACAGGCAGACTACCTTCTGTGGGGTAATCGAGTAGTGGTCACCAAGAAGGGTAGAGACACCTTCATCAAGACCTCCACCATATCCACCCAGGCATCGCAATGATGAAAGTGATAGCCAGATCCCACGTGTGGTGGCCCAGTATCGATGCGGACTTAGAGTCCTGCGTTCACAGATGTAATACATGCTCGCAATTAAGCAATGTACCCAGGGAGGGGCCGCTAAGTTTATGGTCTTGGCCCTCCAAACCGTGGTCTGGGTACACGTCGACTATGCAGGCCTGTTCTTGGGTAAAATGTTCCTTGTGGTTGTAGACGCGTACTCCAAGTGGATTGAATGTAAGATAATGTCGGCTAGCATGTCCGCTGCCACCACTGAAAGCCTGCGGGCCATGTTTGCCACACACGGCCTGCCCGATGTCCTAGTGAGCAACAACGGCCCATGTTTTACTAGTGCTGAGTTCAAAGAATTCATGACCCGTAATGGGATCAAACATGTCACATCTGCCCCGTTTAAACCAGCGTCCAATAGTCAGGCAGAGAGAGCAGTGCAAACCATCAAGCAAGGCTTGAAGAGGGTAACTGAAGGCTCACTGCAGACTCACCTATCCCGAGTCCTGCTTAGCTACCGCACGAGACCCCACTCACTCACTGGGATCCCACCTGCTGAACTGCTCATGAAAAGAGCACTTAAGACAAGGCTCTCGTTAGTTCACCCTGATCTACATGAACAAGTAGAGAGCAGGCGGCTTCAACAAAGTGCATACCATGATAGCGCAAATGTGTCACGCGAGATTGAAATCAATGATCCTGTATTTGTATTAAATTATGGACAAGGTCCCAAGTGGCTTCCCAGTACTGTCGTGGCCAAAGAGGGGAGCAGGGTGTTTCAGGTCAAACTTTCAAATGGACTCATTCACCAGAAACACTTGGACCAAATCAAACTCAGATTCACGGACTACCCTGAGCAACCCACCTTGGACCCTACCTTTTGTGATCCCCCAACACACACACCAGTGGCAACCGACACCACTGTTGACCACGAAGCAGAACCCATCATCCACAGCAGGCCTGCAGGACCCAACACACCAGGCAGCTCAGCAAGGCCAGCTGCACAGCAGCCCAGCGAGGGCCCAACAAATGATTCAACAACACCAGCTTTCACACCGAGACGATCAACCAAGGCAAGAAGGGCCCCAGATCGACTCACCTTGTAAATAGTTACACTATTGACTTTGGGGGGGGAATGTTGTTATATATGTGGCCTTGTATATACTCTGTACAGCCACCAGAGGGCTCACCCCCTGCAGTCCCAAGGGATCCCATAATCCCTTGGGAGCACAGGTATTTAAGGAGGCTTCACAGGTTGGAGAGGCACTCTGGAGACCGGCAATAAAAGACTACGGTCACACTTTACTTTGAGCTCAGTGTTCAATCTGACTCTTTCTCCATACATTACATTTACCCCCTTAGGTTGTGTTCTTGCTGTAACGCTAAGGATTAGATCTGCACTATGTTAAGAGTGCTTGGGGCTGCCCAGAGCCGATCGTGGTTGCCGTCGGCGATGAGGGACATTAATCTCATGGAGAGCTTGCAGCATCAGCCTTTCCCTTTAAGGGAGGGAAGGGGCCTCTGCTCCCAGCAGCGCGGCCCTCGACATTGTGCAGCACTGCACCACTACCTCCCCTCCTGCCGACTGCAGCTCTCCAAGGGAAGTGGTAGCGCTTGATTTAGCGAGCCACTTCTTTCCAGAACGCTAAACCGGAAGTTCGCGTCGGATTACCTTGTGTGGCACCCGGCGTTAATTTCATGCTAACAAACGAGGTGCTACGCAATTTCTCCCCCAAAGTGTTTGATTGCTTAAAATCACCAGTTATCCATTCTTTTGGGAGAACTTTAAAGAGATTCATCATTTGGCAGCCGCTGAATTGTAGAACCTGTTGTTTTAATCCATTGACAGAGATCCAAAGGAGATCCTGTAGATTATTTGAATTGGCCATGCTGATCCCTTTCATGAGCTAAAAGTACTCAGGAGAGAAAGAAATCCCAAAACATTTCATTGCCTGATGTTGGTGTCAGGGAGTTAGGTCCTTATCAAAAAGATGGTGCAAAAAGATTATGTTGAAATGAGCTGTGTATGAAAGATAAGCTGCTTTTAGTTGATAAAGATTGACGAAAATCCAGAATTTTGCAAGCCCTGAATGTGTCAGTCATTGAACCCAATTGTGTGGAAAATATGGATTTCCAACTGATTCTCTGCGAAATTCCGGTTAACACAAATCTGTTTGTCCCACAGGATATTGGCACCCTGGTACAGGTAAATGCTTTTATTCGGGAAATTTATTTAGTTAATTTGATATATTTAGTTCTTCAGAAAGAATAATGACAGTCTGAGCAATTCAAGATGTACATAATCACCAAATGCAAATGGATTCCCGGCACCATCACGCTGATCATTGATTTCGACTCACTTGTTACAAAGTAGTAATGGAGTGAATATCAAGTTCTTGAAGTTAGTGGCCAAGGAACAAATATATTTTTGATCGCAGCAAACACAACAGAAAAAGGTCTACACCAAACATTGCCATCGACTAGAAGGTCAGGTGTCACCATGAACAGCGCTCTTCAGCTCCTGCCTCGCAAGTCCCAGTCTCTGCAATCACTGTGTGATTCTGGTAACACTGGGAGGGCAGCGGCTGTATTTAAATAACTGGGACAGTGGGAAACCCCTGGAAGGTCCCCCTGTGTGCATTCAGCAATAAAGACACTGGGAAAAATGGAAACGAGCCATTAATGCCGTGGCCTGAGATTGTCCAGAAGCTGGGAAAGTTGCCATTGAATGAGATGATTCTATTCAGTGAGCAGTATTGGTAACCAGAGGGCACAGGTTTTAAATAATTGGCAAAAGAACCAGAGAGAATTGTTTTTTTATGCAGCAAATTTTAACGATCTGGAATACACTGCCTGAAAGGGCAGTGGAAGTAGATTCAATGGCAACATTCAGAAGGGAATTGGATATTTACTTGGAAAATAAAGAACTTTAGGGCTTTGGGGAAAGAGCAGGGGAGTGGGACTATTGGGTCAGCTCTCTCAAAGAGTCATACCGGCCTAATGGGCCACATAGCCATCTTCCCAGCTGCAAGATTCTATGCTTCTATAATTATTCCAGAACGAGAGATGTCCAGTTACCCGATCACACCATTCTGGTTTTCCACTTGTTAGATAAGACTGAGATTTAATAAAATATAGATAATGTATCTGAGATTAGCCTCATCGCTCAAACTGTAAGAGTTAATGCGTAGAGAGAAGAAATTGGCTTCCTTTGCGCCCCCCCCCCCGCCATTAGCGCCTCCATGGGGCGGTAACGGGACGCGACCGGATGTGGTGAGAGTACCAACACCCGCCAAGTTCCCATGGAGGTTTTCAGCGGCGGTAATCTCTAGCGCAACGATCTTCTGCGCCCCGGAGATCGTGATGTCAACATGCAGCACACCTCCCCCCCCCCGCCCCCCGTTAGAGGCCCGGACCCGAACTTCACTTCTGCCCCCTGCAGCATCTTCAAGCGTCAACACAGGCAACTGGAGGAGGTGTTGTTATGGAGGTCAGCCACTTGGCAAGTGGTACTTAAAGGTAAGGTCGCTTGTGTCAATAACAAAATGGTTCTTGCCCCGCTACGTTGTGTTTTCAACATCTTGCTGTGCCACGATTGATCAGCCCTGCCCTGTTCCGAGTGCTTGGTGCTGATCGCCATGGATCGCGGCTGCCATCAGCGAGGAGGGACATTAACTTCATGCAGAGTCTACAGCAATGGCCTTTTCCTTTAAGGGAGGGAAGGAGCCTCTGTTCCCAGCAGCGCTGCCCTCTACATTGGACAGCGCTGCACCACTCCTGCTCCTCATGCCAGGCTTAGCTCTCCAAGGGAAGTGGTAGTGCTTGATTTAGTGTTCCACTTCCTTCCTGGAGCGCTAAACCAAATGTTTGCATCGGAGTCCCTTGCGTAGTACTCAGTGATTAATTTTGTGTTGCTGCAAAAGTTATCACTCCAAGCAGGTCGCTACGCAATTTCTCCCCGATTGGATTGATTGGATAAAATCTCTGTTTTTCCTTTCCTTTGAGATAACTTTAAAGAGATTTATCCTTTGGCTCCCGCTGAAATGTTGAAAAGTGTGAATATGGCCTAGCTGGTGTTTTATACAGTTCAAGCATAACCTCCCTGATGTTGGGGAAGTCCAGAACCAGGGGACATAGTCTAAGGATAAGGGGTAGGCCATTTAGGACCGAGATGAGGAGAAACTTCTTCACTCAGAGTTGTTAACCTGTGGAATTCCCTGCCGCAGAGAGTTGTTGAGGCCAATTCATTGGATATATTCAAGAGGGAGTTAGATATGGCCCTTACGGCTAAAGGGATCAAGGGGTATGGAGAGAAAGCAGGAAAGGAGTACTGAAGTTGCATGATCAGCCATGAGCATATTGAATGGCGGTGCAGGCTCGAAGGGTCGAATGGCCTACTCCTGCACCTATTTTCTATGTTTCTATGTCATTTCCAATCCATTGAGAGATTTTTTGAATTGGCCATGCTGATCACTTTGATGAGCTAAAAGTACTCAGGAGAGAAAGAAATCCCAAAACATTTCATTGCCTGATTTTGGTGTCAGGGAGTTAGGTCCTTATCAAAAAGTTGGAGCAAAAAAGATGACTATGTTGAAATGAGCTGTGTGTGAAAGATAAGATGCTTTTAGTTGGTAAAGATTGATGAAAAACTAGAATTTCCAAAGCCCTGAATTGCACCCAATTGTGTGGAACATGTGGATTGCCAGTTGATTCTCTGCAGACAATGTTAACACAGACAATGTTTGTTCCACAGGATTTTGGCATCATGGTAAAGGTAAGTGTGTTCATTCAGAGAATTTCACCTGTTTAATTTTATATACTGTGTTCTCCAGAAAGAATAATGATGTTTGAGCAATAAAAGATGTACATAATAGCCAAATGCAAATAGCTTCCCTGCACCATCTACAATGGTTTGGAAACGGCTGGTCAACCAAGCTCATTGACTTCTGACACAGTAGTAATGGAGTGAATATCCTGTTCTTGAAATTAGTGGCCAAGGACCAAATATATTTTTGATCGCAGCAATCACAGCAGAAAATGGTCTACACCAAACATTGCCATCGACTAGAACTTCAGTATCTTCAGCTCCTGCCTCGCAAGTCCCAATCTCTGCGATCACTGTGTGATTCTGGTAACACTGGGAGGACAGCGGCTGCATTTAAATAACGGGGACAGTGGGAAACCCCTGGAAGGTCCCCCTGTGTGGTCAGCAATAAAGGCACTGGGCAAAATGGGAACGAGCCATTAATGCCGTGGCCTGAGATTGTCCAGAAGCTGGGAACTTTGCCATTGAATGAGATGATTCTATTCAGTGAGCAGTGTTGGTAACCAGTGGACACAGATTTAAAATAATTAGCAAAAGAACCAGAGGTGTAATGAGAATTGTTTTTTTACACAGCAAATGTTAACGATCTGGAATACACTGGGCACTGGAAGTAGATTCAATGGCAACATTCAGAAGCGAATTGGATATTTACTTGAACAATATAAAACTTCAGGGCTATGGGGAAAGAGCAGGGGAGTGGGACTAATTGGTGAGCTCTTTGAAAGAGCCATACTGGCATAATGGGCCACATGACCTTCCCAGCTGAAAGATTCCATGCTTCTATAATTATTCCATGACGAGAGATGCCCAGCTCCCAGATCGCACCATTGTGGTGCCGATCCTGTGATTTAGAATTGTCGAGAAATGCAGGTTCGACTTTCAAAGCAGCAATGGCAGATTTCAGCTCCTGCTCAAGAATTTCCGACCTCTGCACTTTTCATCATCTTGCTGTGTTGCAATTGATCATCCCTGCACTTTGTTCGAGAGCGTGAACACAAATCTGTTTGTTCCACAGGACCTGGGCGTTATGGTACAGGTAAGTGTTTTCATTCAGAGAATTTATCATCTTTAATTTTATATAGTTAGTTCTCCAGAAACAGTAGTGACAGTCTGAGCAATACAAGGTGTACATCATAGCCCAATGCAAATGGCTTCCCTACACCATCGCTCTGCTCATTAACTCCTCACTTGTTACACAGTAGTAGTGGAATGAACCTCCTGTTCTTGAAATTACTGGCCAAGGAACAAATATATTTTAAATAGCAGCAAACAACAGAAAAAGGTCTTCACCAAACATTGCCATCGACTCGAAGGTCAGGTGCCACCATCAGAGCTCTTCAGCTCCTGCCTCGGAAGTCCCAATCTCTGCGCTCACTGTGTGATTCTGGTAACACTGAGAGGGCACCGGCTGCATTTAAATACAAAACTCAAATACTGCGGACGCTGGAATCTGGAATAAAAGCAGAACATGCTGGAAATCTCAGCGGGCCAGGCAGCATCTGTGGAAAGAAAGCAGAGTGAACGTTTCGGGTCGATGGCCCTCCGTCAGAACGCCAGAGTGTTCTGAAAGAACGAATTCTTAAGAAGCACTAAAAGAGAGCAGAAACTAAAGGGAAGGTCTGTGACTGGGGGGAAGACAGGAGAGATTAGAGAGACAAAAGGGGATGGTGAGCCGAATTGAAATAGGAATGGCAGGAATTAGAAAAACATTAGTTGAGATTGGGTGTGAATGGTGGGATAATGACCAACTGCCATTAGAGACAAAAATAAATAGGCTTGGGGCGGGAAGGGAGTCAAGGATGGGCAGGGGTTACACTCTGAAATTGTTGAACTCGATGTTGAGTCCAGAAGACTGTAAAGTGCCTAAACAAACGATGAGCTGCTGTTCCTCGAGCTTGTGTTGAGCTTCACTGGAACAGTGCAGGAGACCGACGGCTGCATTTAAATGACGGGGACAGTGGAAAACCCCTGGAAGGTCCTCCTGTGTGGTCAGCAATAAAGGCACTGGGCAAAATGGGAACGCGCCATTAATGCCGTGGCCTGAGATTGTCCAGAAGCTGGGGAAGTTGCCATTGAATGAGATGATTCTATTCAGTGAGCAGTGTTGGTAACCAGAGGGCACAGGTTTAAAATAATTAGCAAAAGAACCAGAGGTGTAATGAGAATTGTCTTTTTACGCAGCAAATTTTAACGATCTGGAATACACTGCCTGAAAGGGCACTGGAAGTAGATTCAATGGCAACATTCAGAAGGGAATTGGATTTTACTTGAAAAAGAAAAATAACTTCAGGGCTATGGGGAAAGAGCAGGGAAATAATTATTATATTATAGAAGCAGGGATCGCACCATAATATATTCATGCTGGCTGTCCTTGACTAATCCTTGCCTTTTTATTTTTATGTGGAATTATGAATTCGAAGAGTTTGCCCAGCACTGCGGTTAGAATAACAAATTTATAGTTACCCGATTTATCCTCTGGCTTCTTGAACAAAGATGTTATATTTCCCACTTCTCCAGTTCCATGACATAAATTAAAAGAGAAGTCCCTTCTCCAGCCGTGTTTTATCTCTTACTGCCACTAACCCTCATTCTTTTCCCTTCTCTTGTGACCATATTTTCTATCTATTGATTTCAGTCCTGCCTCAGTGCCGACATCTTTATCGTTACTGTTCGCCCTCTCAGCAAAAAAAAACAAGCAAAATAGCACATTATAAATGTGGCCCGATATTCCTGAAAGTTGAAGGATTGTGTTACAGTTGTGCTGTTAGAGAATCGGGCCATTCCAACTGTACTCGCTGGGCGGGACGTTTTAAATATCACTGTCACTGCTGGGTGGTAAACAGAGCGAATGGCCTGCTGGCGAAACCGGCCCCAATCTTCATCCAAAGCATTGCGACTTTATCATCACCGATTGTCTGGCACGTGTGTCCTGTGCACGCAGCTTTCCGCTGGCAGTGAAACGATACCTCCTTCATGCCGACCTGTGGAGCCCGGGTACGGTGCACTCAACTATTCCGACAACCGCACGCTTTCAAATTGTCAGCACCTTTGAGCAGCACATGTGCCTATTGGCATAACGCTGGACCTGCTACACGTGTGAGGGCTTGATGCAAGAAGGACTGCATTCGTTTTAGTACGACGCCGTAGAAATTGGTAAATGGACCTGTGCACAGCACATCCCTGTTATGCATCCAACTACTGCTTTATCCCCATTCATTCTCATGATATGGGCATTGCTGGCATGTATTGGCCATTCCTAGCTGCCCTTGAAAGGACGTGGTGAGCGACCCTACTTGTTCCTGCAGTGAAGGTGATCCCATAGTGCATCATCACAATCCTGAAAGTCTTTGGTTACTGAACACTGACGCAACTCCCAAAGCTAATTCCTCCTGACGAGTGTTAAAAAAGCTTTGATGCAAAATGTGCTGTTTCAATAGAAGTCCTTTTAGATATATTCATAATTTAACCACATTTTTCTTGCTCTGCCTTCACAGTGCGCCCCTGCACAACTGATCAAGACTGTGACTTCGAGAAGAAATGTTACTATGGAAAATGCATTCGAAAATATTAAAAGCATGGCTACTGAATCGTCATCCTTCCAGTAAGTGGATCGTTTAACTGTCTGTACTCACAGCTCAATTATTTATCCAATTAGTCAGTCAGGTCGTTGGTTACGTACAGCCAACAACAACTTATATTTATGTAACGACTTTAACATAGCACAGCACTTCGCTGGACAGCTTCCAAACAAAATTTGAAGGAAAGCTGCTTTCCTAACCCACTCTGGCCTATATGTGACTCCAGGCCCCACCAATGTGGTTGACTTTTAACTGGCCTCAAAAATGGACCACCAAGCCAATCAGCTGTAAAGGGACAAATGGGGATGGACAATAAATGCTGGCCATGCCAGCAATGCCCACATACAAAGAATTTAGAAAACCGAAGACCCTTTCTTGAATAATGTATCCAGCTCCTAAGAATAAGACAGAAGGGAGGCACTCATTGTCCGGAGGTATGAGGAAATACGGCACAGATTTGAGAGTGAATATTTGTCTTCATCGCTTGGACAGTAACAGCTTCGAGTGAATCCCTCGCCCATTATAGAGCCCATCTGATTTTCATTCCATTAAATTCAATGGGGGGGGGGGGAATGGGTTAGTGTCAATGCAAGAAGCAATCCACTCCACCACATTAACACCCAGCAGCAGATGGAACTTTACTCTCAGGAATTTTTAAGTCGTAGAAGGAGATACCTAAGAGGTGTGCAAGCTAGTTGGGGGTAGAGTGAAAAGTGGGTCAAGAAAACTAGTTCAAAGTAAATTTATGGAGTGCCCAATCAAGGGAATCACAGGCTATGTTTCCAAACTCCTGCTCATCACCAGCCGTTAGAGACCGCCCGGTTTCCATTCACTTTGAGATCAATAGACCTTATAATCGGGCAGTTACAATGGGTATCTGATCTACAATACCTGTATTACTCCCAGGCAGCAAGTGGAATTGTCGAACCCCCTTCTCCACAAACAGCAGTTGTTAGTGAAAAGACTTCGGCCTTCAACATCAGGTTGACAGTAAATATGGTATCAGAGCACATTAGTGTGAGGCCTTCGATTAAAGTACCCCATTATAGACAGATGAACAAGGTCAGAGAGTGCAGAGTCAGGGGACAAGTAGTAGAATGGATCGCTAGCTGACTTCCAAGACAGAAAGCCAAGAGTAGGGGTAAAGGGTAGCTATTCGCAGGGGCAGAAAGTGGGCAGTGGTGTTCCACAAGATTCAGTGCTGGGATCACAGTTGTTCACAATTTATATTAACCATTTAGACTTTGGAATCAAAAACACAATTTCTAAATTTGCAGATGACACCAAATTGGGTGTGGGGGGGGGGGAGGGGATATTCAAGACTGAGGAGGACTGCAACAAGTTATGGAAGGACATTAAAAAACTTGAACATAAAATAGGCAGAATGGGCATATAATTGGCAAATGAAGTTCAACATAGATAAATGTGAGGGATTACATTTTGGGAGAAAGAATAGGGAGGACACTTATTGTTTGGAGGGTGGGGTAGAGTAACAAAGGGATATCAGTGTCACATAAAAGGTTACTGCACAAGAGCTCACGGGGCTGGGGGTAATATATTAGCATGGATAGAGGATTGGCTAACTAACAGAAAAAGAGAGAGTCGGGATAAATGGTTCATTTTCCCGTTGGCAAACGGTAACTAGTGGGGTGCCACAGGGATCGGTGCTGGGACCCCAACTATTTACAATCTATATTACTGACCTGGATGAAGGGGCCGAGTGTAATGTCGCCAAGTTTGCTGCTGATACAAAGATCGGTGGTGAAGCAAGTTGTGAGGAGGACACAAACAATCTGCAAAGGGACATAAACAGGCTCAGTGAGTGGGCAAACATTTGGCAGATGGAGTATAATGTGGGAAAATGTGAGGTTATCCACTTTGGAGACCAGGCACTGCTGTATGAGCCTGATTGCCTATGGCGAGATGTTACCTGCACGAGGTAGAAAAGACCATCTGCCAGCTTAAGAACAACAAGGCTACGGGAGCGGATGGAATCCCCACTGAGGCACTGAAGTATGGCGGAGAGGCACTATTGGCACGAATGCATGACCTCATCTCTCTCATCTGGAGGGAGGAGAGCATGCCGGGAGATCTGAGATGCAGTGATCGTGACCATCTTTAAAAAAGGGGACCAGTCCGACTGCGTTAACTACAGAGGAATCTCCGTTATCAGCCACTGGGAAAGTTGTTGCTAGAGTTCTCCTCAACCGTCTTCTCCCTGTAGCTGAGGAGCTCCTCCCGGAATCACAGTGAGGATTTCGTCCTCTATAGGGTACAACGGACATGATTTTTACAGCATGACAGCTGCAAGTAAAATGCAGGGAGCAGCACCAACTATTGTACCTTCTTTGATCTTACAAAGGTCTTTGATACTATCAACCGCGAGGGTCCATGGAGCGTAGTCTCCATTTCGGCTGTCCCCAAAAGTTCGTCGCCATTCTCCGCCTGCTCCACGACGACATGCAGGCCGTGATCCTGACCATCACAGACCCAATCCACGTCTGGACCGGGGTCAAACAGGGCTGTGTCATCGCCCCAACCCTCTTCTCAATCTTCCTCGCTGCCATGCTCCACCTCACAGTCAACAAGCTCCCCGCTGGAGTGGAACTAAACTACAGAACCAGTGGGAACCTGTTCAACCTTCGCCGTGTCCAGGCCAGGTCCAAGACCGTTCCATCCTCTGTCGTCGCCTGCGTCTGTGCACATTCAGAATCTGAACTCCAAGTCATAGTCAACATCTCCACTGAGGCGTACGAAAGCATGGGCCTTACACTAAACATCCGTAAGACAAAGGTCCTCCACCAGCCTGACCCCGCCACACAGCACTGCCCCCCAGTCATCAAGATCCACGGCGCGGCTCTGGACAACGTGGACCATTTCCCATACCTCGGGAGCGTCCTATCAACAAGGACAGACATAGACGACGAGATTCAACATTGCCTCCAGTGCGCCAGTGCAGCCTTCGGACTCCTGAGGAAAAGAGTGTTAGAAGATCGGGCCCTCAAATCTACCACCAAGCTCATGGTCTACAGGGCTGTAGTAATATCCGCCCTCCTGTATGGCTCAGAGACATGGACCGTGTACAGCAGACACCTCAAGTCGCTGGAGAAATATCACCAACGATGTCTCCGCAAGATCCTGCAAATCCCCTGGGAGGACAGACGCACCAACGTTAGTGTCCTCGACCAGGCCAACATCCCCAGCATCGAAGCACTGACCACACTTGATCAGCTCCGCTGGGCAGACCACATTGTTTGCATGCCCGACACGAGACTCCCTAAGTAAGCGCTCTACTCGGAGCTCCTTCACGGCAAACGAGCCAAAGGTGGGCAAAGGAAACGTTTCAAGGACACCCTCAAAGCCTCCCTGATAAAGTGCAACATCCCCACCGACACCTGGGAGTCCCTGGCCAAGGACCGCCCTAAGTGGAGGAAGTGCATCCGGGAGGGCGCTGAGCACCTCGAGTCTTCTCGCCGAGAGCATGCAGAAACCAAGCGCAGGCAGCGGAAGGAGCGTGCGGCAAACCAGTCCCACCCTCCCCTTCCCTCAACCACTGTCTGTCCCACCTGTGACAGGGACTGTGGTTCCCACATTGGACTGTTCAGTCACCTAAGAACTCATATTTTTAGAGTGGAAGCAAGTCTTCCTCGATTCCGAGGGACTGACTGTGATGATGATCCACTTTGACAGAAAAAATAAAAAAGCAAATTATAATTTAAATGGAAAGAGATTACAAAGTGCTACAGTACAGAGGGACCTGGGGGTCCTTGTGCATGAAACACAAAAAGTTAGTATGCAGGTACAGCAAGTGATCAGGAAGGCAAATGGAATGTTGGCCTTTATTGCAAGGGGGATGGAGTATAAAAGCAGAGAAGTCCTGCTACAACTGTACAGGGTATTGGTGAGGCCACACCTGGAGTACTGCGTACAGTTTTGGTCTCCATATTTAAGGAAGGATATATTTGCTTTGGAGACAGTTCAGAGAAGGTTCACTAGGTTGATTCCTGAGATGAAAGGGTTGATATTTGAAGAAAGGTTGAGCAGATTGGGTCTATACTCATTAGAGTTTTGAAGAATGAGAGGGGATCTTATTGAAACATATAAGATACTGAGGGAGCTCGACAAGGTGGATGCAGAGAGGATGTTTCCCCTCATGGGGGAATCTAGAACTAGGGGGCATAGTTTCAGAATAAGGGGCCGTCCACTTAAAACTGAGATGAGGAGGAATTTCTTCTCTCAGAGGGTTGTAAATCTGTGGAATTCTCTGCCCCAGAGAGCTGTGGAAGCTGGGACATTGAATATATTTAAGGCGGAGATAGACAGATTTTTGAGCGATAAGGGAGTGAAGGGTTATGGGGAGCGGGCGGGGAAGTGGAGCTGAGTCCATGATCGGATCAGCCATGATCGTATTAAATGGCAGAGCAGGCTCGAGGGGCCGAATGGCCAACTCCTGCTCCTATTTCTTACGAATTTCTTAAAGAATTATGGTAGGACTTTAGACACAGAAGAATACCTGACTCTGCATCTCTGTACTCTCAGAGCTCTGTATCTGCCCTTAAATCTCTATCAATCCCTGGGCCGATATATCTCCATCCACAGATTGCTTGGGCCCTCCACTCCACTGTCGAACGTATCGTGTAGATTATACTTCTATTTTATTCTTTTCCTACAAAAGTAATGACTTCACATTTATCTAAAATGAACTACATTTGTCTCATATCCACTTGGGTCCTTGTTCTCAAGTTGAATAAGTTGATGTCTAACAATAATGTACATTTATATTTCTTTCCCGAGTTTCAGGATTGGGTCCCGTACAAACGTAATTGCTGCTCCTGCTTAGAATCCGCTTCAGCAATTGATTCAACATCAATTCAGTAGTTGCTTAAAAAGGGACATCCCTTCACTGTTGGATCAGTCGCTCTGAGGACAACAGATGCTCCAGTAACACCATAACTCACCACTGCAGACTACCCTGTTCTTCGGTCAACATCACAACTACAAATGACTTCACCCCATGTGAAAAATGTCCTCCTGGTTATCTGACAGGAGATCCTTGCATTATAATTGTGATCTGTCAAGTAACACTCTTTATCTTGAGAAGAAATTTGTTCTTAGAGATTAGAGCATTAGTTAAAATATATGTAGATAAAAATTGATATTTGCTCTTCCAACCATGATTAGTTTAGCCACCATAGTAGCTGCATTTGCTCTCACAGATCGAGTTTAGAGTAATCCTGGAGTGACGTGATTTAGCTCTTCAAGAAAAGCAGCTTACAATCATTTCAGAAAGAAGGATATTAGTCCCCATTGAAAGCAAATATTATCTTTGTTTAATAGAATTATAGAAGTTTATGGCACAGAAGGAGGCCATTCAGCCCATCGTGTCTGTACCGACCGAAAAAGAGCTATCCAGCTCTTGGTCCATAGCCCTGAAGGTTACAGCACTTCAAGTGCACATCCAAGTACTTTTTAAATGCAATGATGGTTTCTATCTCGACCACCCTTACAGGCAGTGAGTTCCAGACCCCCACCCCGGTCTGGGTGAAAAGATTTCAGCTCAACACCCCTTTTAATCCATTTACCAATTACTTTATATCTAGTTGGGTTTTAAGTTGAACTCATGCATTGAGTCAAGATAAGTTGCATTTCCATGGGGGGAGTTGAGATGAGCTCCAAGAGGGGTCAGTTGGATTGAGTTGAGTTAAGTTGCACTCCAATTGGTTGCTGTACCAATGTAGTTGCACCAGGCTAGCATATTAAAATATTCTTTCATCACAAGTGACTTGTCTGTGATTTTTAGAATCCCTTTGTGTACCAAATATACATGTTCGTGTTTTACTCGTATCGTTCTTTTATTCTGTTGTAAGCATTATCAATGGGATCAGACACCAACAAGGTGAAACTCAGGAAAAAACCTTCAATAAGTCTCTCCCACTTCCCCATTTTATTCCTTAAATGCACAAAGGATAAAGGATTAAACGCGAAGTGAACTCAGACAGCTGTCACTTTGGAGCGAATGTTCTTCAGAGAAAGCCTGGTTCAGGCCCGATCATTCCAGAGCACTCACTCCATTGGTCAGCTCACTCCGCATTTCACAATTGTCTCGGGACCAGTGGATCAGATCATTGATTCACACCCAAAGTTTCAACAAGAAGTTGTTGGATCGATGTCGGCATCTTGCCCACCAGAAGCGCAAATTGAGAAAACCATATGCCTCTACTAAAATAACTGGATCACAAATCATGGGAAACACATTGAATATGCGTGCACACACATACTGTGCACACGCATACACTGCACACACACACTGGTCACACAGATAGAGCACACACAGGGCCCTCACACAGCTCTCACACTGGGCCCACAGACTGAAGGGCTGGGTAAGTCCTTGTGTTGGTCATAGCGGTGAGGGGCTGGCTGGCTGGTTCTGGGTTTCTCCAATGGGAGCGGAGTGGAAGATCGATCCCTGGTTTGCAATTGTGAAGAGCTGATCTTGGATGAGGATTGGGATCCTGCTGTGATCGGCCCAAGAGGGCACATTCATTGTCTAGGTCCATTAATGAAGCATGATCAGTTAGGCACCACAGAGCATCACCCATGGAAATAAAGCCCAGGATGTGTTGTCATGTTCTCGGTGGGGGGCCGCAGTGGTGATGTTGAAATGTACAGAATATTTGGGAATACTTTTAAAATAAGGTGTAACGTAAGCCCACATGGTATGCTGGTCAGATCAGCACTTGTATATTGTGCTGCACCCATCAAACCTCCATCGGCCCAATCGTGACTGAGGGTATTGGCATCGGTTGAAGAAATTGAACAGGTTTCTGAAGGACACTTTAGTCACTGGTGCTTCCGCACTTTGAACATCGTGTGACCTCATCAGATCCGCTTCCTTCAATTGGCCGGCAAACGGGCTGGGCGTGCTTAACAAGCCAAATCAGGGTAAAGTCATTCTTCACAGCGGGCTGGAGCCAGCAGCAAGGCCGGGACCTGCCATCGACGTTGCCCTCCACAGACCCTCCCAGGTTGGTAAAATGTAGCCCAATGTGTCTTTGCTCAGTGGGGAAGGTAGAAGGCATCGTGGTCATTCGGATCTGACGGCTGTTTGTCCACCTCCATGCACCCGTCTGATACTGTTATCGCGTGTACAAGTGCCCTTTGTACACTGAGGACTAGTATGTCAGTCATTTACACAATGCTAATTGCACGCAAAGGAATAAATGTTAAGCATGAGATAGAACTGTGTGTGCTCTTGTTGAGTGAAACCAATTTACTCAACGTCTGTACACTGATCAAAGTAGACTGTGGTACAAAACGCTCATGCTTCGGATACTTAATTTACACCATGTTTCACGCTGATCAATTGATCGAAAGCACACCATAGTCCAGAGCGCTCCAGTTCAGGATGTGACTGAGATACACAATGTTTAGACACTGATGAGGGTAGGTATGAAGTGGAACATAAATCATGATCCAGGGCATGTGTTTGGACGCAATCATACTTTACTGATATTCTCATGACAGATAAGTGTGTGGGCTCGAATTCTGGACTGGTGCATAGTGAAAGGCCACTTGGGGAACGCGTGGAACAGAATATGGTCTAACTGAATGGCGGAACAGGCTTGAGGGGCTGAATGCTTACCCTGTTCCTATGTTCTGAACAGAAACATCAATCGCCATCTGTAGATAAGGGACCGAGTAGATTATTGCAGTTCTAGTCAACTGAATTGACTGCCCATGTGCTGTATGGCCCCAATGAACAGAGTGGTCAGATTGAGGAACATTTAATGGAAAAACAAATGATATGTTAGTCTTTATTACAAAAGGGTTAGAGTATAAGAGTAAAAATTCTGACTGCAATTATATAGGTCCTTGGTGAGACCGCACCTCAGGTACTGTGCACAGTTTTTGTCTCCTCTCTCAAGGAAGGATATATTTGCCTTGGAGGGAGTGCAACAGAGTTTATGAGACAGATTCCTGGGATGGGGGATTGTCCTGTGAGTGGGGATTGAGTATTCCCTGGAGTTTAGAAGAATGAGAGGTGATCTCATTGAAATGTATAGAATTCTTAAGGCGATTGACGGGTTAGATGCAGGGAGGGTGTTTCCCCCGGGCTGGGGTGTCTAGAACCAGGGATCACAGTCTCACAATAAGGGGCTGGCCATTTAGCACTGATGTCTTTGCTCAATGGGTTGTGAATCTTTGGACTACTCTACGCCAGAGGGCTGTGGATGCTCCGTGTTGAGTATATTCAAGAAAGATTTTTGGATACTAAAGTAAACAAGGAATATTGTGATAGTGCGAGAAAATATTTTTGAATGGCAGAGCAGACTGCTAGGGCCAAGTGACTTACTCCTGCCGTTAATTCTTATGTTCTAAGAGATCATTGCTGACACGTCAAAGCTTTCCCTTACAATGTGTGGGAAGCTGATCAATCCCGCCATCTCCTGCGAACGGGTTCTCAAGGGGTCCGGAGCAAAGAGGGGCACTTTCCCTTGGCAAGTCTTGTTCCAGGAGCCGAGGGGTGCAGGGGGGCTTATATCGGATGGGTACGCCCTCATTGCTGCCCACATCGTTCTCATGGCGCCCAGTTTCTCCATGATCGCTGGCATCACCAGTTTGAAACATATTAACCGTGAGACACTTTGACAAGGGCTGGAATTGACCTTTTTTTTTTTTTCGTAGCCAATCTTTCCAATTCTTTGTCAAATCACAAACGCCAGAGGTCACCTTGCACACATCAAGGATCACTCTGCGCCAATGCTCTTAGCCAAAAGGCCGAGAGCCACTGCACCGTTCCTGGAAGTACTGCAATACCAGGTTCGTGCCATGGAGGTGGATGAGTCAGGCCCCCCACACACCTCCGTGGAGGTGGATGGGTCAATCCACCCCACCCATGGGTCCAGGGCAGCTGGTGTCTGTGGAGGGTCCTGATTCTACTGCTGGCTCCATCCCACTGGACAAAATAAACTTACCTTAAATGTTCATTCGGCCCTTCTAGCCTGCACCACCATTCAATGAGTTAATGGCTGAACATGCAACTTCAGTACCCCATTCTTGCTTTCTCACCATACCCCTTGATCCCCCTAGTAGTAAGGACTTCATCTAATTCCTTTTTGAATATATTTAGTGAATTGGCCTCAACAACTTTCTGTGGTAGAGAATTCCACAGGTTCACCACTCTCTGGGTGAAGAAGTTTCTCCTCATCTTGGTCCTAAATGGCTTACCCCTTATCCTTAGACTGTGTCCCCTGGTTCTGGACTTCCCCAACATTGGGAACATTCTTCCTGCATCTAACCTGTCTAAAGCCGTCAGAATTTTAAACGTTTCTATGAGGTCCCCTCTCATTCTTCTGAACTCCAGTGAATACAAGCCCAGTTGATCCAGTCTTTCTTGATAGGTCAGTCCCGCCATCCCGGGAATCAGTCTGGTGAACCTTCGCTGCACTCCGTCAATAGCAAGAATGTCCTTCCTCAGGTTAGGAGACCAAAACTGTACACAATACTCCAGGTGTGGTCTCACCAAGGCCCTGTACAACTGTAGCAACACCTCCCTGCCCCTGTACTCAAATCCCCTCGCTATGAAGGCCAACATGCCATTTGCTTTCTTAACCGCCTGCTGTACCTGCATGCCAACCTTCAATGACTGATGTACCATGACACCCAGGTCTCGTTGCACCTCCCCTTTTCCTAATCTGTCACCATTCAGATAATAGTCTGTCTCTCTGTTTTTACCACCAAAGTGGATAACCTCATATTTATCCACATTATACTTCATCTGCCATGCATTTGACCACTCACCTAACCTATCCAAGTCACTCTGCAGCCTCATAGTCTCCTCCTCGCAGCTCACACTGCCACCCAACTTAGTGTCATCCGCATCCTCTCTGCATCCACCTTGTTGAGCCCCCTCAGTATCTTATATGTTTCAATAATATCAACTCTCATTCTTCTAATTTTCCAATGAGTACAGGCCCAACCTGCTCAACCTTTCTTCATAAGCCAATCCCTTCAGCTCAGGAATCAACCTGGTGAACCTTCTCTGAACTGCCTCCAATGCAAGTATGCCTCCATTTAAATAAGGAGACCAAAACTGTACGCATTGCAGTGATCCCAGCGCCACTAGTGACAACTTAGATTACTTTCTCAAGTTTGTACATGATGCACGAAAACTATTTTTTCTCTCTCTTTTACTTCTTTACTTTTGTGGGAAGCCCATTGAATTAATCATCATCATCAGAGGCAGTCCCTCGGGATCGAGGAGGGGCTTGCTTCCACTCCCAAAGTGAGTCCTTTGATGGCTGAACAGTCGGATACGAGAGCCACAGACCATGTTACAGGTGGGACAGACATACGTCGAGGGAAGGGGTCAGTGGGACTGGTTTGCCGCGCGCTCCTTCCGCTGCCTGCGCTTGGTCTCTTCATGCTCCTTGCGTCGAGACTCAAAGAGCTCAACGCCCTCCCCGATGGACTTTCTCCACCTCGGGCGGTCTGTGGCCAGGGTCTCCCAGGTGTCAGTGGTGATGTCACACTTTACCAGGGAGGCTTTGAGGGTGTCCTTGTAACGTTTCCACTGTCCTCCTTTGGCTCGTTTACCATGAAGGAGCTCCGCATAAAGCATTTGTTTAGGGAGTCTCGTATCTGGCATGCGTACTATGTGGCCTGCCCAGCGAAGCTGATCGAGCGTGGTCAGTGCTTCAATACTGGGGATGTTGGCCTGGGTGAGGACACTAACGTTGGTGCGCCTGTCCTCCCAGGGGATTTGTAGGATCTTGCAAAGACATCGTTGGTAATATATCTCCAGGGACTTGAGGTGCATTCGATAGAAACATAGAAAATAGGTGTAGGAGTACACCATTCGGCCCTTCGAGCCTGCACCACCATTCAATAAGATCATGGCTGATCATTCACCTCAGTACCCCTTTCCTGCTTTCTCCCCATACCCCTTGATCCCTTTAGTTGCAAGGGCCATATCTAACTCCCTCTTGAATATATCCAATGAACTGGCATCAACAAATCTCTGCGGCAGGGAATTCCACAGGTTCACCACTCTCTGGGTGAAGAAGTCTCTCCTCATCTCGGTCCTAAATGGCTTACCCCTTATCCTTAGACTGTGTCCCCTAGACTTCCCCAACATCGGGAACATTCTTCCCACATCTAACCTGTCTAGTCCCGTCAGAATCTTATACGTTTCGATGAGATCCCCTCTCATTCTTCTAAACTCCAGTGAATGCAGGCCCAGTCGATCCAGTCTCTCCTCATATGTCAGTCCTGCCATCCCTGGAATTTACAGCACAGACACAGGCCGTTCGGCCCAACCAGTCCGTATCGGCGTTTATGCTCCACTTCAGCCCCCTCCTGTCTTTCCCCATCTAAATCTATCAGCATAACCCTCTATTCCCTTCTCCCCATATACTTGTCCAGCCTCCCCTTAAATGCATCGATACGATACTATGCGTCGGAGCGGCCTATAAAGGCCCAGCAGGAGCAGTGTCGGAGAGGCCTATAAAAGGCCCAGCGGGAGCAGTGTCGGAGAGGCCTATAAAAGGCCCAGCGGGAGCAGTGTCGGAGAGGCCTATAAAAGGCCCAGCGGGAGCAGTGTCGGAGAGGCCTATAAAAGGCCCAGCAGGAGCAGTGTCGGAGAGGCCTATAAAAGGCCCAGCGGGAGCAGTGTCGGAGAGGCCTATAAAAGGCCCAGTGGGAGCAGTGTCGGAGAGGCCTATAAAAGGCCCAGCGGGAGCAGTGTCGGAGAGGCCTATAAAAGGCCCAGCGGGAGCAGTGTCGGAGAGGCCTATAAAAGGCCTAACGGGAGCAGTGTCGGAGAGGCCTATAAAAGGCCCAGCGGGAGCAGTGTCGGAGAGGCCTATAAAAGGCCCAGCGGGAGCAGTGTCGGAGAGGCCTATAAAAGGCCCAGAGGGAGCAGTGTCGGAGAGGCCTATAAAAGGCCCAGCGGGAGCAGTGTCGGAGAGGCCTATAAAAGGCCCAGCGGGAGCAGTGTCGGAGAGGCCTATAAAAGGCCCAGCGGGAGCAGTGTCGGAGAGGCCTATAAAAGGCCCAGTGGGAGCAGTGTCGGAGCGGCCTATAAAAGGCCCAGCGGGAGCAGTGTCGGAGAGGCCTATAAAAGGCCCAGTGCAGCTACAGCGGGAGAGAAAGCAAAAACGAAGTAGAAAGGAATCAAAAGGTGACGTCACAGCCAATGGGGTAAGTGATTGGCTGGTGATTGGTGAGTAGCTTTTCTTTTATTTTTATATCAGTAAGTAAACTGTAACATTGTTGTTGCCAATTTAAGGGTATCTAAGGGTTAAGTCATGGCAGGAGAGCTCGGTCGGGTGTTATGCTCCTCCTGTACCATGTGGGAACTCAGGGATGCTTCCGGTGTCCCTGACGACTACGTGTGCGGGAAGTGTATCCGCCTCCAGCTCCTGACGGTCCGCGTTGCGGAATTGGAGATGAGGGTGGATTCACTCTGGAGCATCCACGATGCTGAGAATGACATAAGTGGCACGTGTAGTGAGTTGGTCTTACCGCATGAGAAGGATCCACAGCCAGATAGGGAATGGAAGACCAGCAGGAAGAGTAGTACAAAGAAGGTAGTGCAGGGGTCCCATCTGGTCATCCCCCTGCAAAACAGATACACCACTTTGGGTACTGTTGAGGGAGATGACTCATCAGGGGAGGGCAGCAGCAGCCAAGTTCATGGCACCATGGCTGGCTCTGTTGTACAGGAGGGCATGAAAAAGAGTGGGAAAGCGATAGTGATAGGGGATTCAATCATAAGGGGAATAGATAGGCGTTTCTGCGGCCGCAATCAAGAGTCCAGGATGGTATATAACCTCCCTGGTGCAAGGGTCAAGGATGTCTCGGAGCGAGTGCAGGACATTCTGAAAAGGGAGGGAGAACAGCCAGTTGTCGTGGTGCACATTGGTACCAATGACATAGGTAAAAAAAAGGGATGAGGTCCTACGAGATGAATTTAAGGAGCTCGGAGCTAAATTTAAAAGTAGGACCTCAAAAGTAGTAATCTCGGGATTGCTACCAGTGCCATGTGCTAGTCAGAGTAGGAATCGCAGGATAGCTCAGATGAATACGTGGCTTGAGCAGTGGTGCAGCAGGGAGGGATTCAAATTCGTGGGGCATTGGAACCGGTTCTGGGGGAGGTGGGACCAGTACAAACCGGACGGTCTGCACCTGGGCAGAATCGGAACCAATGTCCTAGGGGGAGTGTTTGCTAGTGCTGTTGGGGAGGAGTTAAACTAATATGGCAGGGGGATGGGAACCAATGCAGGGAGACAGAGGGAAACAAAAAGGAGACAAAAACAAAAGACAGAAAAGAGATGAGTAAAAGTGGAGGGCAGAGAAACCAAAGGCAAGAAACAAAAAGGGCCACTGAATATAAAAGGGCTGCAGGAGGGGTAAAAACTAAAAATCATGGTTTAAAAACGAGGATGAAAACACTCTACCTAAATGCACGCAGCATTAGAAATAAAGTAAATGAGTTGACGGCACAAATCATTACAAATGGGTATGATTTGGTGGCCATTACAGAGACATGGTTGCAAGGTGGCCAGGACTGGGAATTAAACGTACAGGGGTATCTGACGATTCGGAAAGATAGACAAGAAGGGAAAGGAGGTGGGGTAGCTCTGTTAATAAAGGATGATATCAGGGCAGTTGTGAGAGATGATATTGGCTCCAATGAACAAAATGTTAATCATTGTGGGTGGAGATTAGAGATAGTAAGGGGAAAAAGTCACTGGTCGGCGTAGTTTATAGGCCCCCAAATAATAACTTCATGGTGGGGCGGGCAATAATCAAGGGAATAATGGAGGCATGTGAAAAAGGAACGGCAGTAGTTATGGGGGATTTTAACCTACATATCGATTGGTCAAATCAAATCGCAGGGGGTAGCCTGGAGGAGGAATTCATAGAATGCATACGGGATTGTTTCTTAGAACAGTATGTAACAGAGCCTACAAGGGAGCAAGCCATTTTGGATCTGGTCCTGTGTAACGAGACAGGAAAAATAAACGATCTCCTCGTAAAAGATCCTCTCGGAATGAGTGATCACAATATGGTTGAATTTGTAATACAGATTGAGGATGAGGAAGTTGTGTCAGAAACTAGAGTACGATGCTTAAACAAAGGGGACTACAGTGGGATGAGGGCAGAGTTGGCTAAAGTAGACTGGAAACACAGACTAAACGGTGGCACAATTGAGGAACAGTGGAGGACTTTTAAGGAGCTCTTTCATAATGCGCAACAAAAATATATTCCAGTGAAAAAGAAGGGCGGCAAGAGAAGAGATAACCAGTTGTGGATAACCAAGGAAATAAAGGAAAGTATCAAATCAAAGACCAATGCGTATAAGGTGGCCAAGGTTAGTGGGAAACTAGAGGATTGGGAAGATTTTAAGCAACAGCAAAGAATGACTAAAAAAGCAATAAAGAAAGAGAAGATAGATTACGAAGGTAAACTTGCGCAAAACATAAAAACAGATAGTAAAAGCTTTTACAGATATATAAAACGGAAAAGAGTGACTAAAGTAAATGTTGGTCCCTTAGAAGATGAGAAGGGGGATTTAATAATGGGAAATGTGGAAATGGCTGAGACTTTAAACAATTATTTTGCTTCAGTCTTCACAGTGGAAGACACAAAAACCATGCCATAAATTGCTGGTCATAGGAATGTGGGAAGGGAGGACCTTGAGACAATCACTGTCACTAGGGGGGTAGTGCTGGACAGGCTAATGGGACTCAATGTAGACAAGTCCCCTGGTCCTGATGAAATGCATCCCAGGGTATTAAAAGAGATGGCGGAAGTTATAGCAGATGCATTTGTTATAATCTACCAAAATTCTCTGGACTCTGGGGAGGTACCAGCGGATTGGAGAGCAGCTAATGTAACGCCTCTGTTTAAAAAAGGGGGCAGGCAAAAGGCAGGTAACTATAGGCCGGTTAGTTTAACATCTGTCGTGGGGAAAATGCTTGAAACTATCATTAAGGAAGAAATAGCGGGACATCTAGATAGGAATAGTGCAATCAAGCAGACACAGCATGGATTCATGAAGGGGAAATCATGTTTAACTAATTTACTGGAATTCTTTGAGGATATAACGAGCATGGTGGATAGAGGTGTACCGATGGATGTGGTGTATTTAGATTTCCAAAAGGCATTCGATAAGGTGCCACACAAAAGGTTACTGCAGAAGATAAAGGTACGCGGAGTCAGAGGAAATGTATTAGCATGGATAGAGAATTGGCTGGCTAAAAGAAAGCAGAGAGTCGGGATTAATGGGTCCTTTTCGGGTTGGAAATCGGTGGTTAGTGGTGTGCCACAGGGATCGGTGCTGGGACCACAACTGTTTACAATATACATAGATGACCTAGAGGAGGGGACAGAGTGTAGTGCAACAAAATTTGCAGATGACACTAAGATTAGTGGGAAAGCGGGTTGTGTAGAGGACTCAGAGAGGCTGCAAAGAGATTTGGATAGGTTAAGCGAATGGGCTAAGGTTTGGCAGATGGAATACAATGTCGGAAAGTGTGAGGTCATCCACCTTGGGAAAAAAAACAGTAAAAGGGAATATTATTTGAATGGGGAGAAATTACAACATGCTGCGGTGCAGAGGGACCTGGGGGTCCTTGTGCATGAATCCCAAAAGGTTAGTTTTCAGGTGCAGCAGGTAATCAGGAAGGCGAATGGAATGTTGGCCTTCATTGCGAGAGGGATGGAGTACAAAAGCAGGGAGGTCCTGCTGCAACTGTACAGGGTATTGGTGAGGCCGCACCTGGAGTACTGCGTGCAGTTTTGGTCACCTTACTTAAGGAAGGATATACTAGCTTTGGAAGGAGTACAGAGACGATTCACTAGGCTGATTCGAGAAATGAGGGGGTTACCTTATGATGATAGATTGAGTAGACTGGGTCTTTACTCGTTGGAGTTCAGAAGGATGAGGGGTGATCTTATAGAAACATTTAAAATCATGAAAGGGATCGACAAGATAGAGGCAGAGAGGTTGTTTCCACTGGTCGGGGAGACTAGAACTAGGGGGCACAGCCTCAAAATATGGGGGAGCCAATTTAAAACTGAGTTGAGAAGGAATTTCTTCTCCCAGAGGGTTGTGAATCTGTGGAATTCTCTGCCCAAGGAAGCAGTTGAGGCCGAGCTCATTGAATGTATTCAAATCACAGATAGATAGATTTTTAACCAATAAGGGAATTAAGGGTTACGGGGAGAGGGCGGGTAAGTGGAGCTGAGTCCACGGCCAGATCAGCCATGATCTTATTGAATGGTGGAGCAGGCTCGAGGGGCTAGATGGCCTCCTCCTGTTCCTAATTCTTATGTTCTTATGTACTTATTATTCTCCTCAACCCCTCCCTGTGGCAGCGAGTTCCACATTCTCACCGCTCTCTGGGTAAAGAAGTTTCTCCCGAATTGCTTTTTGGATTTAGCAATGACTATCTTCTATTGATAAGAACATAAGAACATAAGAATTAGGAACAGGAGTAGGCCATCTAGCCCCTCGAGCCTGCTCCGCCATTCAACAAGATCATGGCTGATCTGGCCGTGGACTCAGCTCCACTTACCCGCCCGCTCCCCGTAACCCTTAATTCCCTTATTGGTTAAAAATCTGTCTATCTGTGACTTGAATACATTCAATGAGCTAGCCTCAACTGCTTCCTTGGGCAGAGAATTCCACAGATTCACAACCCTCTGGGAGAAGAAATTCCTTCTCAACTCGGTTTTAAATTGGCTCCCCCGAATTTTGAGGCTGTGCCCCCTAGTTCTAGTCTGGCCCTTAGATTTGAACTCCACATAAACGGAAACATTTTCACTATGTCTACTCTATCAAACCATTTCCTAATTTTAAGGACCACTATTAGGTCACCCCTCAGCCTTCAGTTTTAAAGAGTAAAGAGTCCCCAATTTGTTCTGAGAGGGGTGAAGGTCACTGCCAAGCCCGTATCCTGTTCTCACTCGATCTGTTTCCAGCAGATGTTCCTGGGTAACAACAGGAAGGGTTATAGAATTGTATCCTTTCTGGTCTCACAGATCAACAGTTGGCGACAGACAGCAGAACTACAAGCAGATCCAAATATAAACCTTTACATATAAATGTGATGCAACTGTCATCCGTTTGACAACCCACCTTTCTGGTGTTCGGCAAGATTCACACTGAATTATCAGCCAGGAAAAATCTGTGTCGTAATTTTCTATGATTCTATATTATATATCCTGCCTGGATTGGCTCTGAGACTTTGCTTGTGACATTTTGATTATTTGGTGCCTTAAGCACAACTATGTGGAGGCGTTTTTACATTCTTGTATTATATTACATTGAAATTCATTGTTATTTGCTGCATTCAGATGAACAACATTCTCCCGTAGCCAGCTATTGCAAGCCATCATCAAACATACTATTTCGTGTCCGTTTCATTACCCGGGCAGTTTTCTACATTGTCGGGTAGATGCCAGTGTTGTAGCTGTACTGGAACAGCTTGGCTAGAGGCACGGCTCATTCTGGAACACAAGTCTTCAGCACAACAGCCAGGATGTTGTTGGGGCCCACAGCCTTTGCTGTATCCAGTGCGCTCAGCTGTTTCTTGATATCACGTGGAGTGAATCACATTGGCTGAAGACCGGCTTCTGTGTTGGTGGGGACCTCAGGAGGAGGTCCACTCGGCACTTCGGGCTGAAGATGGTTGTAAATGCTTCAGCCTTGTCCTTTGCATTCACGTGTTGTGGTCCACCATCATTGAAGATGGGGATATTCATGGACCTCCTCCTCCTGTTAGTTATTTAATGGCCCACCACCATTCACGACTGGGTGTGGCAGGACTACAGAGCTTTGATCTGATCCGTTGGTTGTGGGATCACTTAGCCCTGTCTATCCCATGCTGCTCCCGCTGTTTAGTATACATGTAGTCCTGTGTTGCAGCTTCCCCGGGTTGGCACCTCATTTTTAGGTACACCTGGTGCTGCTCCTGGCATGCTGTGCTACACTCCTCATTGAACCAGGGCTGGTCCCCGGGCTGGATGGTAACTGTAGTGTGAGGGATATGCCGGGCCATGAGGTTACAGAGTGTGGTACAATACAATTCTGCTGCTGCTGATGGCCCACAGGGCCTCATGGATGCCCAGTTTTGAGCTGCTAGATCTGTTCTGAATCTATCCCGTTTAGTACGCTGCTGCCAATACTGTCAGGGACAGATGCATCTGCGACAGGTAGATTGGTGAGGACGTGGGTAAGGAGGTTATTCCCTGGTGTTGGTTCTCTCACCGCCTGCCGCAGGCCCAGTCTGGCAGCTATGTCCTTCAGGACTCGGCCAGCTCGGTCAGGAGTGGTGCTACCGAGCCACTCTTGGTGATGGACATTGAAGTGCCCCACCCAGAGTACACTCTGTGTCCTCGCTGTCCTCAGTGCCTCTTCCAAATGGTGTCCAACATGGAGGAGTGATTCATCAGCTGAGGGAGGGCGGGAGTTGGGAATCAGCAGGAACTTTCCGTGCCCATGCTTGACCTGAAGGTGACACGGGGCCCGGAGTCAATGTTGGGGACTCCCTCCCGACTGTACACCACTGAGCCGCCCCCTCTGGTGGGCCTGTCCTGCCGGTGGGACAGGACATACCCAGGGAAGGTGATGGAGGAGTCGGGGCCATTGGCGGAAAGCTATGATTCTGTGAGGATGTCGATGTCCGACTGTTGCTTGACCGGTCTGCGGGACTGCTCTCCTGATTGTGCCACGTCCCCAGATGTTGGTGAGGAGGAGGATTTTGCATTCCCTCATTTTGTGAGCCTGGATTTGCCAGCTGGTTATTGCCTTGGGTGTATAAGGGGTTGTATACTGACACACAATTGAGCAATTTGTTCCAGGGATGCCGCACCAGAGTGGCGAGAATTGTCCCCCCAGACACAGCCGGTGATGAAGGAAGCACCAGCTCGGGGGGTGAATGTTATCTTGGCCCTTCCATCGCTAAATGGGCACGGACCGCCGGCCCGGTATAAAATCCCGCCCGATTATAATTTCGATGGAAAAGAGCATCCGGAAGTTTCGATCAACGGCGCCAGCTGTGTTTTATTTTCGGTCAGGACTCTTGCGGCTTTTCCCGCCGCTGCCTGTGAGCGGGCGGAACAGGAGCGACCCCGAGGCTCGAGGGGCGGACGGCCGGCCGGCCTCAGGGCCTCGCGCTCCCCTTCCCGCCCTGTGATGTCAGCGGCCCGAATCCCCCGCCTCCCGCCGAGCCGAAAATGGCGCGCGGCACAAAACGGCCGCCCTTTTGTGGCCGGCCCGTGCGACGGAGAGCCTTCGCCCCTGGTCGCCGCATGTGGTCCCAGCTCCCCATCCCCCTGACTCCCACAGGCAGGGACATGGCTTTGGTTAAACGCCAGGGGGAGACCTCCATCTGCCCGCCCCCAGGCTGTGACATAGAGCCCCGCACTGGCCTACTGTGGTAATGCTGTAAATAACGGCCCATGTGGCAGGGTCACATGTTGACAGTATCTGTGTTAGCAGCCATCTTGTACAGTGTGTTGGTGATGTAACACTGTATCGCACGGCGGGCTCCGGTCCCGGGCAGACCCAGCGTTTGACCCAGAGCGCCATCTTCATGTTTGCATCAGTGCGTGTTTTACACGGCCGGGGATCGTGTCCCGGAGGATCGTGTCCCAGAGGATCGTGTCCCAGGGGATCATGTCCCGGGGGGTAGTGCCCTGAGGGGTCGTGTCCCGGAGGATCGTGTCCCAGGGGATCATGTCCCGGGGGGTAGTGCCCTGAGGGGTCGTGTCCCTGGGGATCGTGTCCCAAGGGGTAGTGCCCTGAGGGGTCGTGTCCCGGGGATCGTGTCCCGAGGGGATCGTGTCCCAGGGGATCATGTCCCGGGGGATCGTGTCCCAGGGGTTGTGTCCCGGGGGTGGGGGTAGTGCCCTGAGGGGTCGTGTCCCGGGGGATCGTGTCCCGAGGGGATCGTGTCCCAGGGGTTGTGTCCCGGGGGATCGTGTCCCGAGGGGATCGTGTCCCGAGGGGATCGTGTCCCAGGGGATCGTGTCCCAGGGATCATGTCCCGGGGGGTAGTGCCCTGAGGGGTCGTGTCCCGGGGGATCATGTCCCGAGGGGATCGTGTCCCGGGGGATCATGTCCCGAGGGGATCGTGTCCCTGGGGATCATGTGCAAGACACTGAGGACCAAATGGGACCAGCCGTGGATCACGAGCCATGGCGGGAGGACCAACAGCAGCCGCCAATCCCGCGAAACTACATCCAGGCAATGCTCCAATAAGCTGAAAATGCAACACAGAACGTTTCATTTACCACCAAATGAATAAAATGTGTGTGTAATAAAAGCAATGTTTCCATTCTTGCCTCGTTGCTTGCTCATGAATTTCGAGCAATGCTGGAAAACAGGTGGCCAATATTTGACACTAAAAGTGAATTTTGCGTCTGGCGGTAAAGTGAAAACTGAGCCCGCAGTGTACAACAGTGCCACTATCTGGAGAAGATAACATCCAGCCATGTCCTACCTGCCTTACACAGTATTTACAGCACAGAAACAGGTCATTTAGCCCAACAGGTCCGTGCTGGTGGTTATGCTCCCCACCAGCCCCCTCCCACCCCTCGTCATTTTACCCCATCAGCATATCCTTCTATTCCTTTCTCCCTCAGTTATTTGTCTAGCTTTCCTTTGAACACATCTCGTTGCAAGCCATCTCAACTATTCTCTCACTGACAGCCGATGACATGTCGTTGAAGTGGTGCCACTTGTCATGCAGGAAACATGGCAGAGCAAACACCCACAAAACAGCAACGTGATAACGACCAGATAATCTGTTGTCGATGTGGGAATGGCCGAGCTCCCGGGCACTGATAGCAGTGCGCCGTTCCGGTCTGTCGCTGTTGGAGCTGTCCATGAGGGTCCCGACGTTCCAGGTCTCGAACTTCATTTTGAAGGGTGGAAGATGCCTGTGCGCGAGTTCTTTTAGCACGGGGTGACCATTGCATACCAGCCACCACACGGGCTTCAGGGAGCAAGGCCTTGGTCCAGTGGTAAGGGATAACCAAGGCGACTGGAGACCAGCTCCGCTGGGACATTGGTCGGGGGTCAAATATTGGCCAGGACACCTGGGAGAACCTCTGCTCTTATTCAAATAGTACTTACGGATCTTTCCCATCTACCTGAGGAGGCAGACTGGAAGGACCCTCAGATTAACGTATCATCTGAACGATGGCACCTCTGACAGTGCAGCACTCAGATGGATGGATAGACTTGAATTTAAGTGAGATGAACCTCGAAGGATGAGAAATAGTTTGCCACAGTAAACTAAAGGGGCCAACTTTTGAATAATGAGACTCCATTGTCAGCGCCGACCAAACTTTCACCCACCTCCACAATCCTTCGACTGTCAACGTTCCTTTAAATACCTCAGCTGAAATAGACATGCGTGTCGCCATCATACCTGCTCCCGTTATTTGGTCGGGAAACCCAGAAGTCAAATGGAAATGCAGCGGCCAAGTTTAAAAGCCACTGGCAGACATGCTGCAGGAACTTTCAAGTTTTCTCCCCTGGCTCCCGCTCCCAGTGAGTCTTCAGGTAAACATTCCGTCCAGGGTGCCATCAACTGTGCACACATGGCAAACCGAGCACGCTCTGAGCAGCCAGGAGCATCTGTGAACTGCAAGGGATTTCACTCCCATCAATGTGCAGCTCTTGTGCAACCCACATTCAACGGTTTACGTAGGTCTGCTCCAGATTCCCAGTGAGCTGCCACGATGCTTTCACATGGCACCATTCCACATCCTCACCATGCTGAGACCTGGGATGAACATGAATGGATGGTTGCTTGGGCAACCAAATGTTACCCCTTCAGAGTCGGGATAAATGGTTCATTCTCGGGTTGGCAACCAGTAACTAGTGGAGTGCCGCAGGAATCAGTGCTGGGACCCCAACTATTTACAATCTATATTAACGACTTGGAAGAAGGGACTGAGTGTAACGTAGCCAGGTTTGCTGACGATACAAAGATGGGAGGAAAAGCAATGTGTGAGGAAGACACAAAAAATCTGCAAAAGGACAGATACAGGCTAAGTGAGTGGGCAAAAATTTGGCAGATGGAGTATAATGTTGGAAAGTGAGAGGTCATGCACTTTGGCAGAAAAACTCAAAGAGCAAGTTATTTAAATAGAGAAAGATTGCAAAGTGCTGCAGTACAGTGGGACCTGGGGATACTTGTGCATGAAACACAAAAGGATAGTATGCAGGTACAGCAAGTGATCAGGAAGGCCAATGGAATATTGACCTTTATTGTAAAGGGGATGGAGTATAAAAGCAGGGAAGTCTTGCTACAGCTATACAGGGTATTGGTGAGGCCACACCTGGAATACTGCGTGCAGTTTTGGTTTCCATATTTACGAAAGGATATTCTTGCTTTGGAGGCAGTTCAGAGAAGGTTCACTCGGTTGATTCCGGAGATGAGGGGGGTTGACTTATGAGGAAAGGTTGAGTAAGTTGGGCATCTACTCATTTGAATTCAGAAGAATGAGAGGTGATCTTATCAAAATGTATAAGATTATGAGGGGACTTGTCAAAGTGGGTGCAGAGAGGATGTTTCCGTTGATGGGGGAGACTAGAACTAGGGGGCATGGTCTTAGAATAAGGGGCCGCCCATTTAAAACTGAGATGAGGAGAAATTTCTTCTCTCTGAGGGTTGTAAATCTGTGGAATTCACTGCCTGAGAGAGCTGTGGAATCTGGGACATTGAATAAATTTAAGACAGAAATAGAGAGTTTCTTAAACGATAGGGAAATAAGGGGTTATGGGGAGTGGGCGGGGAAGTGGAGCCGAGTCCGTGATCGTATTAAATGGCGGAGCAGGCTCGAGGGGCCGTATGGCCTACTCCTGCTCCTATTTTTTATGTTCTTATAAACCTGGCTGATGACACCGTTGAGGAACCCCACCAATCAACACACAGGAGAGATACAACTGCAGACATACAACTGCAGACATAGGACGAGATGTGTCATCAAGCCAGCCATCGGCCTGATGAAGTTGACTTCAGGTGCCTGGACAGATCTCGAATGCACTCTACTCAGCAGAAAGGGTCTCGAAGATAGTTGCAGAATGTGTTAGTTGCACAACATAACGCAGCAATGAGGACTGGAGGTCCTTGAAGAGGAAGACGAAGATCAGGGCTCCTCAACTCATGAGGAGGAAAATGGTGGGAAGGAAGGTGGGGCATCCCACACAAGGCCAGCAATCATATTGCTGCTCGAGATAACAGGGATGCCCCAATGGCTCAGTTTATAATTCATACTGGACCAGTGTCCCGATACCATTCCCCCTTGTAGGCTAATGGTTGACCATCAATGCATCTCTCCACCTTCTACACCAAGTAAATGAAAAGCAAAATGGGATGTCGCCATTCAATCATGGTGTGTGATCAACTACAGTTGAATTGAGCTGAGTCCAGTTGGGTTTTGAGTTGAACTCATGGATTGAGTCAAGGTAAGTTGCATTTCCATGGGGGAGTAGAGCTGAACTCCAAGAGGGGTCAGTTGGGTTGAGTTAAGTTGAATGCCAATTGGTTGCAGTATCAATATAGTTGAACCTTGTAAGCAGAATCAAATATTCTTTCATCACAAGTGACCTGCGTGATGTTTAGAATCCCTTTGATGTGTACCAAATATGTGTTTTACTCGTATCATTCTTTAATTCTGTTGTAAACATTATCAAGCGAATCAGACACCAAGGTGAAACTCACAAAAAACCTTCAATCTCCCACTTCCCCATTTTATTCCTTAAATGCACAAAGGATAAAGGATTAAACGCGGAGTGATCTCAGACAGCTGTCACTTTGGAGCGAATGTTCTTCAGAGAAAGCCTGGTTCAGGCCAAATTATTCCAGAGCATTCACTCCATTGGTCAGCTCGCTTCGCATTTCACAATTGTCTCGGGACCAGTGGATCAGATCATTGATTCACACCCAAAGTTTCAACAAGAAGTTGTTGGATCGATGTCGGCATCTTGCCCGCCAGAAGCGCACGTCAGGAAAATCACATGTCTTCTATTATAATTAATGGATCACAAATCATGGGCAGCACACTGGATATGGACACACACACACACACACACTGTGTACACACACAGCCCACACACACACACACACACTGGAGAGCTGGCTGGGTCCTTGTGTTGGCCGCTACACTGAGGTTCTGGGTGGTGCATTATGCGTCTCTCTAATGGGGTCCCTGGTTTCTGTCGCCCCACCACTGGGAGCCATGCCTTCTATTGCCTAGGCCCTAACCTCTGAAATTCCCTCCGAACCCTCCCCACATCTTTGCTCCTTTAAACGCTCCTTAAAACCTACCCCTTTGACCCAGCTTTTGGTCACCTGTCCCGACGTCTCCTTATGTGCCTTGGTGTTAAACTTGAAGCGCCTTGGGCCGTGTACGACATTATAGGTGCTATATAAATGCAAGTTGTTGAATGGTTCTTTCCTGCAGGTGACCAAATGAACATTGTCTGCAAACTTAAAAGAACTATTAAATGAACCTCAGTCTTTCCAGTTAACACTGTTCCAATGTCTCCACACAATCAGGGTACAGAGGAGAGTGTCCTGGGTTCGGTTTCTCAGTCTCTGCTAATTTCCCGATGTCACTTATTTGCTCTATTAAATCGAGTCTGAGTTGGATTTAATCCCACGTGCCCAGATGAACAAAATGTTACTGAAGGAATAGTTAAATGCTACTCACAAAATTCCTTTCTCCGTCATTTAACGGATAGGTTACCACTCCTTGGGAATAGCCGGCTATTCAGCCTCTCGATCCTGTTCCGCCATTCAATTAGATCACGCTGATCTATACCCAACTCCATTCACCGGCATAACTCCATATCCCTTGATCTCCTTACTCAACAATAATAATCAACCTCGGTCTTAAAGTTCACTTCACCCTGAACATCCACAGGATTTGGGGAGAGAGAATTCTACATTTTATACTATCCTTTGTGTGAAAAAAGTCCCTCCTGATTTCATTCCTAAATGGCCTAACTCTAATTTTAAGGTCACGCCGTATTGTTCTGGATTCACTCACCATAGGAAATAGTTCCTGCCCTTGTCAAATCCCTCTATCATTTTATACACCTTGAACAGATCACCCCTCAAACGTCTAAACTCAAGGGAATACAATTTAACCCTTAAGGCCCATGTATCTTCTGGTGAATGTGCACCCACTCCAAGGCCAATATATCCTTCCTGAGGTTGTGTGTCTTAAACTGAACGCAGTGTGACCAAACTGAAGCATAACTTCCTCCCCCTTTAGATTAAGGCCAACATCCCACTAGCCTCTTCCAACGCCACTAAAATAGGTTACCTGGCCATTATCACATTGCTGTTCGAGGGTGCGTAAATTGGCTGCCGCGTTTCCTACATTACAACTGTGACGAAACTTCAAACAGTAATTCATTGGCTGTAAAGTGCTTTGGAATATCCTGAGGTTGTGAAACGGTATAGAAATGCAAGCTTTAATCTTTAAGAAAAAAACCCTCGTTGATTTGCAGTAAATGCACCAGTTTAATAATAAATGGATTAATTTTCAAACATTTTTCATAGGACATATTAAACATTGATAGGAATGCAACATATTTTGCCCTGATTGTAATGCCCACAAAGACCCTGAAATACAATATTGATGTTGGCAAAAGACAACAGGCAAACAATTCATTCATATTAAGCTCAAATTATACATATAAATATATTTCCGCAAATAAGCTCTTTTGAAGTCTCCATCCGCCAAGTATTAATTGTTTACCTGTAAATATTTTTGTGACGTGGTTTTAATTACAGGTCATTCAGACTTGTTTCCGACCTTGCCCATCCTGCTCAACACTGTCCCCTGGGCGTGTCAGTGACCTGCACATCAGGTGAACACAACACTAACAAACTGGATAAAACCCGCCCTCATCCCTGTCCCTGTCCCCACCCTAACTGCAGTATTCTCCAGCACTATACATCCTCCACCACACCTCCCCAAACACGTTTTAGCTCACTCTGGTCTTTCCTCCCCCTCACTCCCTCAGTGGCCGAGCCTTTGACCGACTGGGTCCCGCTCTCTGCAATTCCCTCCGTAACTTTCTCCGCCCCATCCCTTCTCTTTTAAACCCATTTCTTCCACTAACTTTCCCCTAGTAATATCTCCCTTCTCCCCCTCGTCAAAACCTGGTATTGTTTTTTTTAAATAAAAGGGTCCGGATAACTGCAAGTTGTGATTGGCCGTTGCAGGGTTCCATGTCATGGATCAAGTGGGTGACATCAAAAGCCAGCAGATAAAACCAGGACAATTGCTCTTTAGTGCGTGAGACTTTATCTTGTCTCAGCCCTTGTGATGGGCAGCAATCTGTGCAGTTGGCAATACGTCTGGTGCCCTGCTCCAGGCCTCGAGCACCACCCCCAGGTCTGATGCCCGAGCCACCCTGCCGTACCATATCAGAGAGGCCATTTCCCATTTAGCCCAGCCACGCGAGGTCTGACCGATGGCACCATTGGTGTTGGCTGGAGAGATAAACAAGGACTTAATGGACCTCGATTTCAAAATTCTCATCCTGGTTTCCAAAACCCTCCATGGCCCTCGCCCCTCCCTATCTCTGTAATCTCCTCCAGCCCCACAACCCCCCGAGATCTCTGCGCTCCTCTAATTCTGCCCTCCTGACCATCCCTGATTATAATCGCTCCACCATCGGTGGCCGTGCCTTCTGTTGCCTGGGCCCCAAGCTCTGGAACTCCCTCCCTAAACCTCTCCATCTCTCGACCTCTCTCTCCTCCTTCAACACACACCTTAAAACCTACCTCTTTGACCAAGCCTTTGGTTACTTGCATTAATCTCTACTTGTGTGGCTCTGTGTCAAACCTTTGTCGCCTAATACCCCTGTGAAGTGGCTTGGGACGTTCCACTACGTTAAAGGCGTTATATAAATGAAAGTTGTTGTTGTTATCTGATCAGCAGCCTGCTGGTACCTATTGGGGGCAAGAATTCCTCCGCTCGGTCATTTTAGCGACAACAAAAATAAAAGGGAATTTAATTCTAGACGCACACTGAACCTTCCGCTAAAATAAATCGAAGGAACAAATTCAAACCCAGCGCGTTTCCAAACAGACAAGTCTCTTGGGTAAGCACCGGGGGGGAAACGCTCCCTACCGCGGGAAAAGAGGAAATTAAATAAAGGAGGCCGGGAGGAGGAGATGAGAGATATTGGAGGTGATTTTAATGTAATGCAGCGGCCGGGAATCCCACCTCCCTGTATTCCACCTCCCGCCCCGCCCAATACTGTTCACTACGGACTTCAAACGGGGAGTAAAATCAGGCAGAAGGCAAAACCGTTTTCCCGATGGACGGATTAGGTTAAAATGATCCTAAAGCAACAGCGATTTGTAGTTCTACTCAGCTCTGCCCCCAACTCTCCTGTCCCCTTCAAGATTATGTTGCTGTGAAACTGATCACTACCGTTTAAAGATAACGAACCCAATTTGTGTTTTGGAGGAAATGTTCCTATGTTGCGTACTCCTACTCTGCAAAAAATAAAGTCAGCGTATTCATTTAGCACGGGGGGGGGGGAAATCACATGGTCGACGTATTTACATATCACGCAAAAGAAAAAGTACTTACACCGGAGTTCATGTTACAGCTCACAGTCCAGAGAACAGGAAGAGGGGAGGGGATGGGAACACCTTCACCACACGGACTGCAGCGGTTCAAGAAGGCGGCTCACCACCACCTTCTCGAGGGGCAATTAGGGATGGGCAATAAATGCCCGGCCTTGGCCAGCGACGCCCACATCCCAGTAACAATGGGGAACAAACCTCAGGGGGGGGGGATAGGTAAAAGCCATGACAAGAAGCAGCACAAGATTGCTAACAGAAGCACTCGGTGAGCTGTCGAGAGCAAAACGCTCACATTTTTCCCCATCGCGCACGCACGCACTCACGCGCGCACGTTGGTTTGGTCTGAGCAAATGCTCAGTACCGAACCTCAGTCGCCCACTAACCCTGCCTCTCCCTCCACTGAGGTGGAGAGACGGAGGTACAAGGAAACCTCACCTGGAGGGAAGGCGATGCCAGCGTTAGACCCCCCCCCCCACTTCCTCCGCGGTACGGACCTGATTTTGTCGCCCCCCCCCCCCCCACCACCTCACTGCTCGTTGCGGGACTATGGCTGCCCGCCCAGTTCGTCAGACGTGCTCCCAGCCGGAGACACCAGTCCGCAGGAAAAGCCTCCACGTCCCACACGAGCAACGCAAAGAACTTCCCAAGTTGCCCTTGCTTGTCTATTAGCAGACCTCCCATGGCACTGCGGAAACGTTGCCTTTCGATACCCTTGCCCGCTGTAGCTGTGGTTGAAAAGCTAGAATTCTCCCACTCCCCTTTCCCCACCCCCAAAACAAAATGTCCGCAGCCTCTGTCTCTCCCTGTTCTCTGACTTGGGAATTATTTCCGTGATAACAGACACAAAGCCTAGGCCGTAACTGCTTCACAACAAAATGTTCTTTTTTTTTTATACAGATTATTTATATATACACAAATTATATAGCACAAGTTACCTTGAAGTTAGCACTCGTCCTAACTTCTAAAAACGTGTTCTTTTCTTAAAAAAAACTTTACAGCGTGATATTTTTGACAGACATTTGGAAGTTTAAAGCATTGTTAGAAATATATTCTTGAACAGATTTGTCCCAAACAGACTACCACCTCCACGTTCCCCACCTCCGTGTCACACACACCATCCTGACTGGGAAATATATCGGCCGTTCCTTCATCGTCGCTGGGTCACAATCCTGGAACTCCCTCCCTAACAGCACTGTGGGAGCACCTTCACCACACGGACTGCAGCTGTTCAAGAAGGTGGCTCACATCCCCCCCAAAAATTTAATTCAAACATTCCAGCAAAGAAACCTCGGCTTGCAGACAATGCAACATCTCATTGTCACTCCTGCCTCTTTTTCTCTCTCTTGCCATCTGGGCCCTTTTCTGACCCATATGTTCTTGTAAGTGTACTTTTTTTGTAAAGTGATTACATTTGTGGAAGGGACGAGAGGGGAGGGAAAACTGGAGGTGGATTGAAGTCCCTCTTCCAGGACTTTCAGAAGCAATGGTCACACAAACAGACACAGGCTGAGAAACGTGCGCTTTTGGAGAAGGCAATTTTGTTTGCCGATCGCAGATCACAGAAGAAAAGGCAACTCACTTTCCCCCCCCCCCCCAACCCCCCCAACCCCCGGATTAGTTAAGAGACATTTCAACACCCTCCCCCTGTCCTCCCCAAAGAACGCCAATCAAACCGAGGGGGCTTTCGAAAACAGAAAAAGCTTCTCATTTAAAGGACAGCCAATCTCGGGAGAGGAGGGGAAGAGGGAGGAGATATTGTTGCGACTGTCAGCTGTGGCTCAGTGGGCAGGACTCTCGCCTCGGAGTCAGAAGGTTGTGGGTTCAAGTCCCACTCCAGAGGTACAAGGTCATAATCCAGGCTGACGTACTGAGGGAGCGCCGCACTGTCGGTTCTCCTTTTGCAATGTGAAGGGACAATGCTGGCTTGTCACTCGTCAATTGCTAACATTTAGTCTTTGGGCTCAGACACGGATGATGGTCACCTCTGCTGGCATTGTGACTGTGCCCACCCCATCCGGGAGGGAAGATGAGCGGGGAAAGAAAGGGAAGAGCCCATAGCTGAGCGAGAACTGAGCGAGTTCGTAAACGAACAAATCTGAAAAGAGCTTGAATAGACATCGAACAGTTTAAAACTGAGCCTCGAACGAGGGAGAGAGAGAGAGAGAAAGAGCCATAAGACCAGTGCCCGCAATGTTTGCTTTCTGCCAAAAGAGCGCGCCAGTGAGCTTAAATCATCCCAGGCAGAATCGGAGTCATGGTCAAACTCCTCAGCGATGTAGCACAGCTCGCTCGCTTCACTCCAAGACCTCTCCCCACAGCCTGCTCGGGATCAGAGGCCCGGGAGTGTTGTGCATTCGTCTAAACAGACCCAAACCGGCAGATGGTGGCAGTGGCATCACCCGGTTGAAGAGCCACGCAACTGGGGTCAACGATTTGCATAACACAAGAGGTCCAAATTTGGGGGGTTGGGGGGGAGGGGCACGACCTGGATTTACTTGGTGCTGATTGGTGGGATGTTTTTCCAGCTGGTTCAATCCCCCTCGCCTCCCCTGGGGCAGTTCAGGAGAAGAAAATAGCTGAGCTCCCCACCACCCCCCCCAGCAGAAAATCCAGTCATTCTCCTCCCACAACCTCCGCTTTGTACCAACACTCTTACACCGGGAGAGATCAGAGGAAACTCCAGGTAGTTCAAGGGAATGTTTTGCTTTTTGGAGAGGTGGGGGGGGGGGGGAGCGGTTTTGTTATTGAAGAACCACACAAAAAAAACAACCCCGACTAATTTCATGTACGAATATGCGACAGCAGACATGTGTTCTTTTACAACAAAAAAAATACAAGAATCAGTTATCGGATGAACAAAATAAAAGGCAATATTATATACTCTCACAAGACACCGAACTCCAGACTTTAAAGGCGAGAGGAAAAAATGGATCCTTGATTCAGTGTTAGTCTAAAAAGTGACATGTCCCACACAGACGTAAAGACGGTGACTTCTCATTGGCAAAGGTTTCGAGTGACACGCCACACCTTTATGACGCGCTCACTCTCTCTCTCTCACTCTCTCTTTAAGCCACTGACCAAAGCTCGCGCGCTCTGTGTGGGGGGGGGTTCTCTGTTTTTTTCCCCCTCACCGCCCCCGCCCTCTTCCCCCCTCTCGCAGTTCCACTTTAACAAAAATGATCATCATCATCTTTCTCGTCCTTCAGGCCCTTCAGCCGCAGGCGGGCAAAGTCTTCGAACACAATGTCATCGTCTTGGCAGAAACTGGAGGAAGAGAAAAAAAAAAAAACACACACACACACGAGAGATTAAAATCGTCACACGTCCTCGAGGGTCTGGGCGCTGGGAATTAGGGTTGCCAGCCCTCCTGGATTGGACTGGAGTCACTGCTGCGAACAACAACATGGGAACACCACCACCTCCACGTTCCCCTCCCAGTCACACACCATCCCCACTGGGAAATATATCGGCCGTTCCTTCATCGTCGCTGGGTCACAATCCTGGAACTCCCTCCCGAACAGCACTGTGGGAGCACCTTCACCACACGGACTGCAGCGGTTCAAGGCAGCGGCTCACCACCACCTTCTCGAGGGGCAGTTAGGGGGATGGGCAATAAATGCCGGCCTTGGCCAGCGACGCCCACATCCCAGGTACAAATATATAAAACTTAGGGTTGCCAACCCTCCTGGATTGCCCCGGAATCTCCAGGAATTGGAGATTAATCCCGGGACACTGCTGCGAGCAACACCCGGGCGTTTAAAAAAAAGAGCGGGTTTTTTCCCTTCATTTTCTTCAAACAGTTCTGTTAATTAGTTATCAAAATAATTTGAAAAGTTTAATTATCCAAGGAGCGTGCGTTTTCCAATTGGCCACAGGAAGGCGGGGCGTCATGATGACTGTCGTGTCAGGTGACCAATGGTGGGGGGGGGAATGTCATGTGATTGAACCTCCAGGAATACATCCAACCAGAGTTGGCAACCCGACAGCAACCCCCGCAAGAAAAATTATGTGGCTCATTAACAAACAAATTGTGCATTTTTCATTTTCTTCAAATACTTTCAATTAGTTCTAAAGATATTGGAGATGGGGCAAAACAGGCTGGTGCACCAACAGTCAAGTTAAGTCCGACTGGGCAACAAAGAGTCGGATCCCCGTCCAATTAGGGCGAGATGGAGGATGGGCCAACGGCGGTTGTGTGGGGGCTGGGCAGGTGGTCATGTGTTGTAACCGTTAACGTAGCAAAATGTCCCCAGGCACTTCACAGGAGGGTTATCAGACAAAATGTGACACCATGCCACATAACGAGATATTCGGGCAGGTGACCAAATGCTTGGTCAAAGAGGTCGGTTTTAAGGAGCATCTTAAAGGAGGAGAGAGGTGGAGAGGTTTAGGGAGGGAGTTCCAGAGCTTAGGGCCCCAATGGTGGAGCAATTAAAATCAGGGGATGCGCGAGAGGCCAGAATTGGATGAGGGCAGTAATCTGGGAGGGTTGTAGGGGCTGGAGGGGGTTACAGAGATAGGGAGGGGTGTCGGGGCAGGAGGAGGTTACAGAGATAGGGAGGGTGTAGGGGCTAGGGGAGGTTACAGAGATAGGGAGGGTGTAGGGGCAGGAGGAGGTTACAGATATAGGGAGGGGTGTAGGGGCTGGAGGTGGTTACAGAGATAGGGAGGGGTGTAGGGGCTGGAGGTGGTTACAGAGATAGGGAGGGGTGTAGGGGCTGGAGGTGGTTACAGAGATAGGGAGGGGTGTAGGGCTGGAGGTGGTTACAGAGATAGGGAGGGGTGTAGGGCTGGAGGAGATTACAGAGATAGGGAGGGGTGTAGGGCTGGAGGTGGTTACAGAGATAGGGAGGGGTGTAGGGCTGGAGGAGGTTACAGAGATAGGGAGGGGTGTAGGGGCTGGAGGTGGTTACAGAGATAGGGAGGGGTGTAGGGCTGGAGGGAGTTACAAAGATAGGGAGGGGTGTAGGGGCAGGAGGAGGTTACAGAGATAGGGAGGGGTGTAGGGGCTGGAGGGGGTTACAGATATAGGGAGGGGTCTAGCGGCTGGAGGGGGTTACAGAGATAGGGAGGGGTGTAGGTGCTGGGGGAGGTTACAGAGATAGGGAGGGGTGTAGGGCTGGAGGAAGTTACAGGGATAGGGAGGGGTGTAGGGGCTGGAGGAGATTACAGAGATAGGGAGGGGTGTAGGTGCTGGGGGAGGTTACAGAGATAGGGAGGGGTGTAGGTGCTGGAGGGGGTTACAGAGATAGGGAGGGGTGTCGGGCTGGAGGGGGTTACAGAGATAGGGAGGGGTGTAGGGGCTGGAGGGGGTTACAGAGATAGGGAGGGGTGTAGGGCTGGAGGAAGTTACAGAGATAGGGAGGGGTGTAGGGCTGGAGGAAGTTACAGAGATAGGGAGGGGTGTAGGTGCTGGAGGGGGTTACAGAGATAGGGAGGGGTGTAGGTGCTGGAGGGGGTTACAGAGATAGGGAGGGGTGTCGGGCTGGAGGGGGTTACAGAGATAGGGAGGGGTGTAGGGGCTGGAGGAAGATACAGGGATAGGGAGGCAGTGGAGGGACTTGAATTTAGCATTTAGCTACGGTAATGGTCTGACAATAGGGGCAGGCTGGTATCATGGGGAGATTCTAGAAAGAAAACTCAACTTACTTGGTGTCAAACTCGATCAGGTTGGTGTCAACTGGAGCTTCGGACTCGGGGAGAACTGGAGGACAGAAACAAGGCAAAAGTGAAACACTTGCCTCGCGTTTCAGCTTGGATACGCCCCCCTTCCATCATGCCCCTCCCCCCCTCAACCACCACAAACATTTCTGGTTCTTGCGTCTGTCGGAAATGGCCTCTCTCCTGTTCTATCGGAGATAACCCTGATCTTCAGACACTTGGCCTTTGGCCTTCGGGCAATCGCATTCAAATCCCAGCCCAGGCTGACGAGATGACTGAGGGGTGACTGCCTCCCTCCACCACTCTCCCGATAGATAACTGCACCGCGGCTAGAAGCCACAGGTCGGTAGCCAGGTCAAGGGTCAAAGGTGATGGCCTTACCTGACTGTGGCCTGGAAACGGGCTGTTCGATGGGTTTGGGGTGCATCAGCACAAAGGGCAATTCCACCGATACGTCCCTGGAACGAGAGCAAAGTAGGGAAGTCAGCTGAACATATTACCCAGAATTCACAGCAACAGGCCACTCGGCCCCCCCGCTCCGTGCCGGGGTTTATGTCCCACCGCTCCGTGCCGGGGTTTATGTCCCACCGCTCCGTGCCGGGGTTTATGTCCCACCGCTCCGTGCCGGGGTTTATGTCCCACCGCTCCGTGCCGGGGTTTATGTCCCACCGCTCCGTGCCGGGGTTTATGTCCCACCGCTCCGTGCCGGGGTTTATGTCCCACCGCTCCGTGCCGGGGTTTATGCTCCACACCAGCCCCCTCCCACCCCTCTCCATCTCACCCCATCACCATCTCCTTCTATTCCCTTCTCCCCCATGTGTTTATCCAGCCTCCCCTTAAATACATCGATACTATTCGCCTCAACCCCTCCCTGTGGCAACGAGTTCCACATTCTCACCCCTCTCTGGGTAAAGAAGTTTCTCCTGAATTCCCCATTGGGTTTATTGGTGACTGTCTGATATTGATGGCCCCTAGTTATGCTCTTCCTCACGAGTGGAAACATCTTCGATGCAACTATCCTATCCAACCCGGTCATCATTTTACAGACCTCGATCAGGTCTCCCCTCAGCCCTCTCTTTCCGAGGGATAAGAGACCCAGGCTGTTCAGTCTTTAACAAATGTAGTCTCATTGGAAACGACAGATTAACTACCCGGTAGAGTCTGCATTCATTCCCCAAATGGCACAGAGGATCATAGGAATTGCTGGATGAGAAAGGACCAAGATCCATCGAGTTTGCCTCTACCATGCTGGCAGTCGCATGGTACAATGCTAACGGAGCTGTCAACGAATCACAGCAATCAATCTCGAGCAATGAGTACAACAGACCCAGACATGGGGTGAGTGTAATGTATGCCCCTGCGAGCATGTTCCCAGGTTTGTGGAGCTGTGGCACTGTGATTGGCTTAGCCAGTCACGTGATGTTCACAAGCCTCAATAAAACCCCAGTTAATTGAGTTCAAGTTCTCCACGATGGTGTGTGCAATTATGAACCTGATAGAAACATAGAAAATAGGTGCAGGAGTGGGCCATTCGGCCCTTCGAGCCTGCACCACCATTCGATAAGATCATGGCTGATCATTCTCTCAGTACCCATTTCCTACTTTCCATACCCCTCGATTCCCTTAGCCGTAAGGGCCATATCTAACTCCCTCTTGAATATATCCAATGAACTGGCATCAACAACTCTCCACGACAGGGAATTCCACGGGTTAACAACTCTCTGAGTGAAGAAGTTTCTCCTCATCTCAGTCCTAAATGGCCTACCCCTCATCCTAAGACTGTGTCCCCTGGTTCTGGACTTCCCCAACATCGGGAACAATCTACCCGCATCTAACCTGTCCCGTCCCGTATGTTTCTATGAGATCCCCTCTCATCCTTCTAAACTCCAATGTATAAAGGCCCAGTCGATCCAGTCTCTCCTCATATGTCAGTCCAGCCATCCCAGGAATCAGTCTGGTGAACCTTCGCTGCACTCCCTCAATAGCAAGAACGTCCTTCCTCAGATTAGGAGACCAAAATTGAACACAATATTCCAGGTGAGGCCTCACCAAGGCCCTGTGCAACTGCAGTAAGACTTCCCTGCTCCTATACTCAAATCCCCTAGCTATGAAGGCTATTTTCCTTCTTCACTGCCTGTTGTACCTGCATGCCAACCTTCAATGACTGATGAACCATGACACCCAGGTCTCGTTGCACCTCCCCTTTTCCTAATCTGCCACCATTCAGATAATATTCTGTCTTCACGTTTTTGCCCCCAAAGTGGATAACCTCACATTTATCCACACTATACTGCATCTGCCATGCATTTGCCCACTCACCTAACCTGTCTAAGTCACCCTGCAGCCTCTTAGCGTCCCCCTCACAGCTCACACCGCCATCCAGTTTAGTGTCATCTGCAAACTTGGAGATATTACACTCAATTCCTTCATCCAAATCATTAATGTATATTGTAAAGAGCTGGGGTCCCAGCAATGAGCCCTGCGGCACCCCACTAGTCACTGCCTGCCATTCTGAAAAGGACCCTTTTATCCCGACTCTCTGCTTCCTGTCTGCCAACCAGTTCTCTATCCACTTCAGTACATTACCCCCAATACCATGCGCTTTGATTTTGCACACCAATCTCGTGTGGGACCTTGTCAAAAGCCTTTTGAAAGTCCAAATACACCACATCCACTGGTTCTCTCTTGTCCACTCTGCTAGTTACATCCTCAAAAAATTCCAAAAGATTTGTCAAGCATGATTTCCCTTTCATAAATCCATGCTGACTTGGACCGATCCTGTCACTGCTTTCCAAATGCGCTGCCATTTCATCTTTAATAATTGATTCCAACATTTTCCCCACTACTGATGTCAGGCTAACCGGTCTATAATTACCCGTTTTCTCTCTCCCTCCCTTTTTAAAAAGTGGTGTTACATTAGCTAACCTTCAGTCCATAGGAACTGATCCAGAGTCGATAGACTGTTGGAAAATGATCACCAATGCATCCACTATTTCTAGGGCCACTTCCTTAAGTACTCTGGGATGCAGACTATCAGGCCCCGGGGATTTATCGGCCTTCAATCCCATCAATTTCCCTAACACAATTTCCCACCTAATAAGGATATCCTTCAGTTCCTCCTTCTCACTAGACGCACTGTCACTTTGTACTTTCGGAAGGTTATTTGTGTCTTCCTTTGTGAAGGCAGAACCAAAGTATTTGTTCAACTGGTCTACCATTTCTTTGTTCCCCATTATAAATTCACCTGAATCTGACTGCAAGGGACCTACGTTTGTCTTCACTAATCTTTTTCTCTTCACATATCTATAGAAGTTTTTGCAGTCAGTTTTTATGTTCCCAGCAAGCTTACTCTCATACTCTATTTTCCCCCTCTTAATTAAACCCTTTGTCCTCCTCTGCTGAATTCTAAATTTCTCCCAGTCCTCATGTCTGCTGCTTTTTCTGGTCAATTTATATGCCTCTTCCTTGGATTTAACACTATCCTTAATTTTCCCTTGTTAGCCACAGTTGAGCCACCTTCCCCATTTTATTTTTATTCCAGACAGGGATGTACAATGCTGAAGTTCATCCATGTGATCTATAAATGTTTGCCATTGCCTATCCACCGTCAACCCTTTAAGTATCATTTGCCAGTCTATTCTAGCCAATTCATGCCTCAAACCATCGAAGTTACCTTTCCTTAAGTTCAGGACCCTAGTTTCTGAATTAACTGTGTCACTCTCCATCCTAATAAAGAATTCTACCATATTATGGTCACTCTTCCTCAAGGGGTCACGCACAACAAGATTGCTAATTAGTCCCTTCTCGTTACACATCACCCAGTCTAGGATGGCCAGCTCCCTGGTTGGTTCCTCGACATATTGGTCTAGAAAACCATCCCTAATACACTCCAGGAAATCCTCCTCCACCGCATTGCTACCAGTTTGGTTAGCCCTGTCAATATGTAGATAAAAGTCACTCATGATAACTGCTGTACCTTTATTGCACGCATCCCTAATTTCTTGTTTGATGCTGTCCCCAACCTTACTACTACTGTTTGGTGGTCCGTACACAACTCCCACTAGCGTTTTCTGCCCCTTGGTATTCCGTAGCTCCACCCATACCGATTCCACATCATCCAAGCTCATGTCCTTTCTTACAATTGCATTAATTTCCTCTTTAATCAGCAATGCCACCCCGCCTCCTATTCCTTTCTGTCTATCCTTCCTAAATGTTGAATACCCCTGGATGTTGAGTTCCCAGCCTTGGCCACCCTGTAGTCATGTCTCCGTGATGCCAATTACATCACACCCATTAACTACTATCTACGCAGTTAATTCATCCACCTTATTCCGAATACTTCTTGCATTGAGGCACAGAGCATTCAGGCTTGTCTTTCTAACACACTTTGCCCCTTTAGGATTTTGCTGTAATGTATTGCCTTGGGTTTCTCTGCCCTCCACTTTTACTTTTCTTCTTTCTATCTTTTGCTTCTGCCCCCATTCTACTTCCCTCTGTCTCCCTACATAGGTTCCCATCACTGAAAACATTTTCAGAGTGCCATCTGTTCCCATTTGCAACACTCCCAACCCTACAAGGATCCCTAGGATACAAATGACTGTGTTATTAGAGTCAGGTTCAGTTTGATTGTTAAACCTTTGCTAATAAACCAGCTAGCCGGCAGGGACACGATGGGTCGTGTTGTAATTTTCTATGATTCATAGGAAATGTGTTGCTATGAATTCTTAAGTAAAGAACCCATGAAGCAAATACACAACAGTGAGGAAGACCCCGTGCAGGAGAGGTTTGGAAACCAGAGGCCCAAACTCACCTGTTCCTCCAAACTCACCTGTTCCACACATAGAAGGGGCATTGTCCAACTTGATAATATTGTGGGGAGACTGCACCATGAGCACACGGGGGGGTAAAATGGAGTCACAACGATCACCTACCCCCATGTCACGTTTGACCTGAAACTTCACTAAAACGAACTGAACGGTCCAAGGTCAATTTCCCAACGTCCCAAATCCCAGTTGGGGCCGTGGGGTTAAAGAAGGAAAGACTGTCACGAGGAGTGTGGAAGAAAAAGAAAAATGGGGAAAGGAAAAAAGGGGAAAAGGAAAGGGGTAAAAGTGAAAAAAAATGTCTCTAATGGTAACCTGGACAACTAGAGCCTGTAGATTTTGTTTTTAAAAAAAATCAATTTTTCCCCTCGGTCTGTGTCTATTGATACAGTGACTTCAGAGTCTTTCATTAAAATTCAGCACAGCCCAGTACCTGAACGCAAGCAGCGATCCCACTTGCTGATCCCGCCCTCCGATCCCGTTCCAATCCCGCCCTCAGATCCCGTTCCAATCCCGCCCTCAGATCCTGTTCCAATCCCGCCCTCAGATCCCGTTCCAATCCCGCCCTCAGATTCCGTTCCAATCCCGCCCTCAGATCCCGTTCCAATCCCGCCCTCAGATCCCGTTCCAATCCCGCCCTCAGATCCCTGAGCTGATCCTTTCGGGTTTACGTCACTGAACAGAAGCCAACGTTGATGAAACCAGGGGGGGGAATTTGGTGATCTTCACAATGCTGTCACATACCCGCCTCGTGATACCACCAACTTCACCTTCACCCGGTACGAAACCAGGATTCCCAAAACCTCCTTGTTGGCACCTTCCTTCACTCTGTAACACAAACACCAAACATTCAGGACCAGCTGGAGTCTCCAGATAACAACATAACTGGACATATAATCGAGGGGGGGGCGTGAGAGAGAGAGAGGGGGGGTGGGTGGGTGACAGAGAGGGGTGGATGAGAGAGAGGGGTGGATGAGAGAGAGGGGGGTGGGTGAGAGAGAGGGGGGTGGGTGAGAGAGAGGGGGGTGGGTGAGAGAGAGGGGTGGGTGAGAGAGAGGGGGGTGGGTGAGAGAGAGGGGTGGGTGAGAGAGAGGGGGGTGGGTGAGAGAGAGGGGGGGTGGGTGAGAGAGAGGGGTGGATGAGAGAGAGGGGGGTGGGTGAGAGAGAGGGGGGTGGGTGAGAGAGAGGGGGGTGGGTGGGTGGGTGAGAGAGGGGGGGGTGGGTGAGAGAGAGGGGTGGGTGAGAGAGGGGGGGGTGGGTGAGAGGGGGGGGGTGAGAGAGAGGGGGGAGGGGGGGTGGTGAGAGAGAGGGGGTGGAGAGAGAGAGGGGGTGGGTGAGGAGGGGGGGGTGGAGAGGGGGTGGGTGAGAGAGGGGGGTGGGGTGAGAGAGAGGGGGGGGGGGTGAGAGAGAGGGGGGGTGGGTGAGAGAGGGGGGTGGGAGAGAGGGGGGTGGGTGAGAGAGAGGGGGGGGGTGGGGGGGGTGAGAGAGGGGGGGGGTGGGTGTGAGAGAGGGGGGAGGTGGGTGGTGTGTTGGGTAG